>NW_005803604.1:0-2082 GCF_000240725.1 Microchloropsis gaditana
TACCTGAGGCGGATACAAGGCGTCTGCGGCGTTGACCACGGCCGCCGTCAGTCCTTGGCAGCTTTCTTCCAACTCTTTTATGATCCCCATCCAACCACTTTCTCTTGCGTATTGCCCTCCCTCCGCCTCTCCCTCCCCCCCCCCTTCCATCGCCACCTCCTCCACCGCCTCCAAGAATCCCTTCACCATCTCTCCGCAATGCCCGAGAGGGACCAGACACCGACTCAGATTCTCCTTCTCCCATTCCCTCATCGCGCCTCCCCCGTTTTCCCCCCAAAAGGCCTCTTCCAGTTCCAAATCCGCCATCTCCCCTGCCAATCCTCCCTCCTCCCCCTCCTCCTCCTCATCGTCCTCTTCCTCGCTCTCCGTCCCAGCATCGTCCTCCGCCTCCGCCAGCATTTCCCGAAACTCCCTAAGCGTGTCCTTTACCGCCGATTGGTGCGTCAAGAAGGCTCGTCTGTATGCAACCCGGTTGCTCCGCGGCAGTTTTTTCAGCTCCTCGCACTGCTGCCAGACCACGCCCGTCTTTGGGGCCAGTTCATCCTTGACGCCCTCAGGAGAACGCAAGGGCCGAGGTGCAGAGAGAAGTTTGGAGTCGGGGGAGGCGATGTGCCGCAGGAGCTCCTCAATAGCTCGCAAAATGCTGCGCACTTGCTGGCAGTACAACTCCATGAGAGGGCCCCCGGCGCCTATCGCTGGGCCGACCAGAAGGGCCAAAGCGGCGAGAAGAGAGTCACAGCTCTGGCGCATCTCGTCGCAGATGGACTTGATCCCCGGCCCGCTGGTGGTGGTGGTGAGCACGAGGCTGAATTTCGTGGCCGTGTCACGCACACGGTCTCCCGAATCCGTGAGAAGCTTCAGGGCATCCTGCAAAGCGGGGGAGGCTGTCCATTGCAGCGATGTGAGGGGGGCGGGAGGGAGGCTTGTCGTAGCTGCCTGTTCACACAGAGGGTAGAAGATGGTCGAGGAGTGAGTCCTCGCGTCCGAGAACGTGCTTGTCGTGCGGAGAGGCGGGGGAGAGCGAGGTGGTGAGGTATGCGCCCCCCAGCGTCTGAGGGAGTGGTGGTCGTATCGCCCACTCACGTGCCCCAACAGTGGGGTTATGTATAGAACTATATTGTCCTTGCATGCGTGATGCCCGAGGAGGGAGCAAGGAGCCTTTGGGCACAGAGAAAGGAAAGGGGTAGGGCGATCGAAGGAACATACGGAACAAACCCTGTCTGCAAGCCGCTACATTGGTCCGCTGAGCCACGATTCATTATGGCATAAATGAATTAAAAAAAATTAAGGGAAAATCCCATACATTGGAGAGTAAAAAAAATCGTAATCACGAAAAGTGTCATAACAGGACATGGCATCTAAAAGAAGCACTTACCCGCAATTTGGAGAGGTGCCGCCCAAGGGCCTCTAAGGTAACAAGCGGGAAACTTGCGGTCGCCATGCTGTACGTGTCATCAGGTGACAAGCAGGAGAGAAAAGGTCGCAGTGCGGGTGAACGCCTGAGGAAATGCGGGCAATCCTTTGTTTCTTCCCCTCGAAGGGGATCAAGCGCTGTCTCTTCTCGCCGGGAGAGAGGACTCTGCTTGCGAGAGAGGCACTAGTAGCAGACCACCACACCGACACTTGTGTTCTTTGTGCGGCCCGCTCGACCCAGCTGTGTACCCACATGCAGCCATCGTTTTGAAATAGGCGTGTGGATGCTGCCGCATATGTGAGCCTGGAGGCGTGTTTTGTCTTGATTGAAACCGCCGGATGAAATTGACTCCTTGCACTGCCTTTTGGGCTCATCTCCGGAACAGAACATGATGGAGGAGAATCCGTCCATGGCAAATGGTGGGATTAACCCCACCACACCCACGCGTCGACCGTATCGAAGGGCGCGAGAAGCGCCTTTCCTACCGGCGTCGGATGGCGAGATGCTTTACGGCAGTGACAGAGGCATTGGGAGGGCGGAACAGCGAGGACGCCGGCGTCAAGTGCAGGGGGTGGGAAACGAAAGGGAGGAAGAGGACGAGGAAATGGTGGGCGACGTGGAATGGTTACTTGACACCAGGAGATGGACTCCAATAGGCGCGGAGATTG
>NW_005803604.1:2092-2478 GCF_000240725.1 Microchloropsis gaditana
AGCAGAAGGGTACGACGGCCTTCCGTTCGGGCATACAGGGCCTGCCTGGGGGGGGGGAGGGTGCACTGGCGTGAATGCGAGGATGTGAAAGCAATGTGTGCGCAGGAGACGTCCAGGAAGGGCCTGGCCTCGCTCCGTCTCGATGCATGGAATCGTCCTCTCACTGACTTCTTTGAGCGCCGCGTCCCTTTTCCTGGCAGCTCTTTGACGCCCATGGACCCTGCGATCCTCAGCACGTCCCGCACGATGAGGCAAGCTCATCGCTGGTACTCAACAATCCTGGCATTCCAATCAGCAATTTGTCACACATCTCCTATCTTAAACATTTCTTCACACGCATGTCAACCCCCAGCACAGCCAGTTACATACAAGCATCCGTCCATCAA
>NW_005803604.1:2576-3179 GCF_000240725.1 Microchloropsis gaditana
GGATGCAAGGACTAGGCGGGGGGGGGGGCGGAAAGATTGTCGCAAGCGGGGCTTTTTTTCCTCTACGCCTGCGTGTTCCTGTCCACTGTTCTAGTTTTAACGTGAAATTGCAGGCGATAAAGCTGGGTTGTCGTGTTGCGGTTGTCTTTTCCCGATGTCTTTTTATCGTACCACCCCGCTCCACCCTACCCTGGGGTCGCCCGTAGTGTGTCACCCGGAGGCCCTCTGAAAAACGAGGGTACAGCGTAATTTCTCAAACGTCGAATCACTCGGTCTTCATGAAGTGTTGACAGAGCCCCAGGTCCCCCAATGCTATGCCAACGCCTCCACCACGGAGCAACCACGCCCCTGCCCCACCTCCTCCGCGCGATGCGCTTCCTCACCAACTCATTCTCCTCTTTCCTCCCTGCCCAACAGCTCCGCACTCTGGTCTGGGTTCACAAGACACGCCTCCTGGGCCGCTACAAAATCTTCCACAATTACATCGAGCGCTGCCCCTGCCGACCCTGCTCTCCTCTCAGTCGTTCCTACGCCCGTTCCTACTCGCGCGCTCTCACCAGC
The DNA here is from genome assembly GCF_000240725.1 of Microchloropsis gaditana. NCBI lineage: Eukaryota > Eustigmatophyceae > Eustigmatales > Monodopsidaceae > Microchloropsis > Microchloropsis gaditana. Next base: position 3,138 of record NW_005803604.1, read on the forward strand.
ATCGGGCCTCGACCATGCCTCCGGGCGCCACTCTCCCTCTTG
>NW_005803604.1:3189-10137 GCF_000240725.1 Microchloropsis gaditana
CCCCCCCCGCCCGAAGATCCCGGACCCCCTCCACCTCCACCAGCTGTTCCTACTCCTCCAGCCGATGCCGATCGCGATTGCATAAATTCATACTTCTTCTGTAAAAACCCGTGAAGCTCGCGCTCAAGCCGTCGATTATTTTCGCGAAGTTTTTGCATGTGCAGCAGCTCTTTTTCGTAATGTCCCTTCCATTCATCGCGCTCCTAGAGTGAAATGAAGGAGCAAAATACACAATCATGAGGATGTTCACACGCGAAAAGAATCGATTCTACACCTAGACACCTTCTGCAGGTGAGAGCCATACTCCTACAAAGTATCCGTGAATTCCGTGAATTCACATACCCGTCCTATATCAGCATGTTGCGCTTCCCAAAGCCGCTTGTTTTCCACTGACTCTCTCTCAAGCTTCATTCTCTCCCGAGCCTGTTGCTCAAGGCGTCGTTCCAGGTCGATATTGATGCGCTCTAGCTCGTGAATCCGGCGTTGCTGTGACTGTTCGGATTTATAGAGGACAAGAAACGAGAAAAACAAAGGAATAAGGACCATTTGTCTCAAGACAATCTCTGGCCGGCGGGAGAATCACGACATTTGCAACATGTCTCGCCACGCGGAGACAGGGATCATGCGGACCACTTCCTTGTGATCTGTCGTACAATTCGTGTTCTCAAAAGGACAGGATCATCGCTGGGAAAACTTATCCAATAATCCACCATTCTAAGCCTCATCCAATCAGACGTACCTCGATGTAAGTGTTGAGTTCCTCGGTGTAGCTACCTCCGTTTCCGCCGGCCAAGCTGACCTCGCTCGTATCTTGACGTCCCGACCCAGTCGAATGAACGCGGTCAAAGAGCGGCCCCCGGAAGGAAACGGAATCCTTCGTATACATTTGACATAAATATTTGAAACATTATGCATGCATATTCGATTTTGGAAGGTTTAATTTCAATCGAATTAGTACACGTAGCTCACTCACCATTTTATGTGTTGCCGCCTCGTGGTTAATTTGAAGTACTCATAAACCCACCCACAGGCATCAAGCACTGTACCTGCACGTGAGCACGTAAAATTGATATGAAAGGTATACAAAGGTATTACAATGTCTCTCGAACGCAGTGATGCGCTACATAGGCGCCATATGCACCCTCCCTGATGATCCTTCTAGGCACAGGCGGTCGCCTCGCCGAGAGCGAGAGGAGCCCGACATTGTGTTCTCTCCACCGTCTTGCGTTTGTCTGCGTAAAAACCTTTGCTCGCGGTTCTCATTAAAGAATGAAGGGTCAGATGTGAAGCAAAAGTGGAAGAGCAAGTCTTGTGGCAACAACGGGAGCCTTCTTCCCATACCTTTCGACGAGGGGTCTCTGCAGATCATACGGCCAGTGACGGTATGCGATTCCACATCCGATCGATCGTTTGATCCGCATTCAAATTACACATTTGAGTCATTTATTGCACGTTATGGATGTCAGATAAGTCTCATGCTATGATTCTAACCTCCCACCCGCTTCACCTGCTTCATCCTTCTTTATCGTCACTTTTGCATGTCTCGCTATATGCAGATAGTATGCGCAATTTACGGCTCCCCTTTACACTATCCCTGGTTTTGCCCTAACCTCTGGCCACCTCAGGCCACGTAATTGTACACAGACGGGTTGATGTCGTCCCGACAGAGGTAGTCACGCTCGATTAGGCTCTCCACTCGCCTTTTCACATCCACCGGCACCACTGAAAATTTAAGCTGTCCGAACAACTCACTCAACAACAAGTTGTGCGACAATTTCTTGCGGGCTTTCATAATCCTCACGATCGCTGCGTCGATTTGGTACTGCCTGTCCCTGTGCACCTCGGCGTGAGTTTTGTCGTTCTCTTCCACCGTTTCCTTCAGCTGGATGGTATTTATCTTGATGCGGTACAGCTTGTGGGTGAAGCCCGCATTCAAGCTGAAGACATCGTTGTCCTCCACGTCCTTGCCCTTGGGCTCCTTCTGTAAGACCCGCTGATTGATCTTCCCGCACGCCAAAGATTGCAATGTCCGCCGGAGCTCCCCATCCTCAATCCGCGTTGCTGCTTTGATGTCCGTGAAGGCCACCCGCGGGGACTCCCCGTCATTGAAGCACAAGAGCACAATGGCCTGGAAAAAGGAGACGGAGAGCTCTTTGGTCCCCAGGGGGAATCTCGCTTTAATAACGCAGGTGCCCAGCGAGTGCTGCCATACGAGCCGGCGACCCTGGTACTTCCCCGTGTAGTAGGCCGAGAAGCGGGCCATGTGTGGCTCCAAGACGGGCGGGACAACCACATCGCTCGATGGGTAGGCCGGCCAATACCCGGTGGTGAGCACGTGCACACTCGTCTCCACCTCCCTCCCGCCCGCCTTCTCCCCGGCGGCCGTCGTCCCCAGAAACTGGGCGTAGTTCCCCATCAGCTCTCGAGACAGATCCATGTCCTTGAACATTCCCTCGAACTTGTTGGTGAAGGTGGCGCCACACTCCGCCTTGAGCTTGGCCACCATGCTCCTCTCCAAATCTGCCGAGGCGCTCCGGCCCAAGAGCAAGCGCTTGGCTAGATCCTTCTTGTAGAAGGCCTCGAAGACGTCTTTGGACCCCACGTAGCGGAAGAGGACCATGATCCTGTCCAACAGCCCCTCCATCTCTCCCTCGCTCACGCCTTTCTCTCCCTTCAGTTTCGCGTCCAGGAACTTGGCGAGAAGCTCCGCTGGCCGGCTCGGCCGCACGTTCAGAGCGAACTCAAAGCCATCTTTCATGGCGGCCAGACAGGCGGGATTCGAGCGCCCGCCCAGCGCCTCCGACAAGATCACGTCACACTTGTCCTTGAAAGCCAGAAGGTCCTCGATCATCTCCTTTTCGCGCGCGTCGTCCCCTACCAGCTCCCCTCCCCTTCGGCGGATGTACGCATTGAAAGCCGCCTTCAGCTCCTCCGCGCCCCCCGGTTTCCGGCACGCGAGTTGGTACAATCGCCGAACGTCCTCCACACGCTGCGCATCCATCAGGGGGGTCAAGCCCTTGTCGATCAGGGCCGTGACGTGAGGGGCCAAGAGCCTTGACTCCACGGCTGTGATCAGGGCTTTGCGGGTGCCCGGCTCCAGATAGTGCACCACGGACTCCTCCGCCTCCCCCAAGCGGCGCTCCACGTGCAGGAGGAAGGCCACCACGTCCAGACTCTCCATCTTCTTCGTTCCTTCCACAGCGAAGTACCGCTCTGTATCCTCCAAGAAGGCCCTCAAGAAGAGGGGCTTGTAGAGACCCAAGCTTCCCAGCATCCTCACCAACGACCGCAGCAAGGCTAGATTGACCGCCTCCCCATTACGCTGCCGCTCCATCACCCTCAACATCCCCTTGACGATCTTTATGTCCAATCCTGTATTTCCAGCCACCCCTCCTTCGCCCGCTCCCGCGGCTGCGGCTTGGACTCCCCCCGCCGCCCCCGGTCGCTGTAGCCCCCTCCCTTGCGCCGCCAGCTCCAGTCGAAAAAGGGTCAGGCCCATGTCCCAGATCGGTTGCAGCGCCGAGGTCTGCATCACGAAACTCCGATCCATGTACAAAAAGATGTTCCGGATGGTAAGCATGTGCTCGCAGTGGTCCTGCCACACGTCGTCCACTTTGGCCAAGAACAAAGCCGGATCCATGAAGCCCTCCACGCCCCCCGATGCCAGGGTCCCCACCACTGCAGCCACGTGTCGGGCACATTCCATGCGCAGACGGTCGTACAACCGGGCCCCCATTTTGTGTACGCATAAATTTTCCACGGCCCTGTAAAGTTCCTCGTAGCTGATAGCTACTGCAGTCTTGCTTTGCACCGCCACCACGGCCTGTCTCAGAACCTCCCAGGTCGCATCTTCAAAGTTTTCCGGTAGCTTTGGTTGGACTTTAAACGGTCGAATCACCATTTTCTTATTCGATCCCCCTGCGGCCCCATTGTTGCCGCGGTTGTTGCCTTGGACAGTCGCATTTCGGCTGGACATGACTAAGCCTGCCGGCCGCGATTGCGAGGAGGACGCCGCCGCCGACATCCCGCTTGATGATTAATGCTTCGAGAAGCGTCTGAACGCTACAGAAAACAATCTACCTAGAATGTAATCAATGGGGGGAAGTGAGGTCGGAGAAGAGCTAAGACAAGAATTATCAGGTCCTCATTACGAGAAAGTCTCCGCAGCCAAATCTTCTTTTGAGTGCTTTCTATGGTATCACAGAGCAGCATATGTAGAGCGTTCCACAATTGCCTATCAAGTTACGGGGTAGGACGCAGTCCTCCATAAGAGCAGCAAGGCCTTTCTATGTTGCGCTTGCCTCCCCGTTCCTGCTCTCCGCTTCGATAGGTCTATGCGTCCAAGATTTACACAGGTCTGTGGCAGCGATGACGCCATCCTTGTTCGTCGCCCCAATGGCTCTCAAGCGCCCTTGACCCTCAATCCTCTTGGTGTGTGCAATGAACCAACATAAGCTTTTCGCAGTTTCTTGTGTTTGCAAGAGATCCAATTGGGTAATGCGCGTTTAGTGACAGTGTGAAGTGCCGAGCTGAGGACCGTGATGAACTTACGGCAGCCACTGATGCTTCTATCGCCTCCTACTCGCTTCTCTTTTGACGGACACACCTTATTTACACCTCGTTTTTAAAATTAGATTTGTGCACATACGTACAGCATTATGGCTGCCGCACGACCCCAGGTCTCCGTCTACAATGTTGAAGGTGCTTCCGTGGCGGAAGTACCCCTTCCCGCCGTGCTCACGGTGAGTGAAGACAAGAGAAAGAGGAATGTGGATGGTGGCGAGTCCACTTCTTACTAGTTGTGCGTCGATCATACGTAATGTATGGTTTAACTTGTTCATAATCTATAATTGCAACGATTCCTTTCATGCGCTTGGAAGAGTTATGCCTCTCCGCGCTTTTTTTACGGCTTTTTATCAAGCACGCTCCTCTATGTCTTGTATGGCGCTTCTTTATTGAGACTTGTGATGAAAAATTCACGGTCTCTTTGCTTGCATGCGAGTGTGCTACCATGACATGCCGTGCCAATTGTCAAACCTCCCGTACTTTATCCTCCCTTGGCCCCAGGCTCCCATCCGTCCCGACGTGGTCAATTTCGTCTTCACCGGTCTGAACAAGAACCACCGCCAGCCCTACGCCGTATCCGAGAAGGCTGGCCACCAAACCTCAGCCGAATCGTGGGGCACAGGTCGTGCCGTGGCACGAATCCCCCGTGTGGGTGGAGGCGGCACCCAACGGTCCGGGCAAGGTGCCTTCGGGAACATGTGCCGGAGCGGACGCATGTTCGCACCTACGAAGATCTGGCGCCGCTGGCACCGCAAGATCAACATCACCCAGAAGCGGTATGCCGTGGCTTCGGCGCTGGCGGCTTCGGCCGTGCCGGCGTTGGTCATGGCCCGCGGCCACCGGGTGGATGGAGTGGCGGAGATCCCTTTCGTGTTGGACGAATCCTTCGCCAAGGTGGACAAGACGGCGCAGGCGGTCAAGGTCTTGGGCGCCCTGGGTGTGGGCCCGGAGCTGGACAAGAGCAAGGACTCGAAGAAGATCCGCTCTGGGAAAGGGAAGATGCGAAACCGGCGGTACGTTCTGCGCCGAGGCCCCCTGGTCATCTACTCAACAGGGGAGGAAGGAGTGGTCAAGGCCGTGCGCAACATCGTGGGGGTGGAGGCCGCCCATGTGGACCGACTGAACCTGCTCCAGCTGGCCCCCGGAGGCCACTTGGGTCGCTTTTGCATCTGGACTCGGGGTGCGTTCGAGCGCTTGGACGCCGTCTTCGGGACGCAGACGGAGAAGAGCCAAGTCAAGCTCGACTACGTGCTGCCCCGCGCCCCCATGGCCAACGCAGACTTGGCCCGTATCATCAACAGCGAGGAGGTGCAATCCGTGGTGCGACCTGCGGTGACAGAGACGGTGCGGCTGCCCCGCAAGAAGAACCCACTCAAGAACCTCGCCGCCATGGTCCGTATGAATCCTTACGTGCTGGTGCACCGTCGTCAAGAGCTTAAGCGCATGGCCGCTGCGGCTGGCGCGAAGAAAGGAGGGAAGGAGAAGGAGGAGAAGAAGGCGAGGAAGGCGGCGGGTCGGGCTTTCTACGAGCAGGCCTCTAAGGAAGGGGATATCAAGTTCTAAGCGGGGCGGGGGGATGGGTGGGGGGGAGACAAGGACTGGTGGGCGGTAGGCAGTGATGTAAGACGAGGAGGTGAGGCTTCGACGAACGTGCCCCTGCCTCATAATGGTCACGTCTAGCCAGGTCACCTCGTCTCAAAAGAGGGCCCCGTGCATCAAAAGGAATGAAAGGATTTCTCAGGCACGTGTCAGGAGCGTGAGTCCTAGAGCATTCGCCAGTATCTAGTTTCTGTGACATCGCTCCGTCCGAGCCGATCCCTCATTCTCTTCGAAACGCGTGCCCGCTTCTTCCTCCATGCTACCGACCCTTGATCCCTTCGCCCGATGTAAATCGGTCGACAAACCTGACTACATCTTCCTTGAACTCCCCTTTCCACGTGGGGACGAAATGCCCCCCTCCATGCTCATGCAATGTGATCCACCCCTTCTCCGCCTCGTCCCAACACGCCATCAGCTCCCTGGTCCGCGTCAGTGGCACCAGTTGATCCGCCGCGCCCCCCACAAACATCGTCGGGAGCCTGGGCGCACCCTCCTTCACGCCCTGTCCCACTGCCTCGTCCCGGGGGAAGAAACCGCCCACCAAGATCGCAAATTTTGGCAGGCTTACCCCCTCCTTCTGCCCTTTCCCCTCCCTTTCGTCTCTTTGCAGGGCCGCGAGGAGGATCGCCGCCGCCGTCGCTCCTTGCGAGAATGCCAAGAGACCGTCGGGCGCGTGCTCGGCCAGGGCCTGCTTGAGGAAGGGAATCGTCGTCTCTGCCACTCCCGTGTAGTGCAACGCTTTGCTAGGGCGAGGCTGCAGCGACCCCTCGGGCGTTTGGTCGG
>NW_005803604.1:10147-14691 GCF_000240725.1 Microchloropsis gaditana
CCCCCCTCCATACAACCCCCCCCCCTACAGCGAATTTTCCCTGCAAGGACCGCACCAATCTCTGGCTGGGCCGCTCCTCGTCAACGCCCAGTACCTGATCCGTCTCCAGTTTCCCCTGGCCTACAATTTCCTCCTTATGCTTCGCTCTCCGTCCTCGAAACAAACGGCCTTCCGGCATCTGATGAGCAACATGGCCGTAGTCCCTCTCTTGGGAAGAGGCTTCAGTGTCTATGCACCCCTGATGATGGTCGTCTTGGCCGCGTTCACCTACTTCAGGGGATACGCCCGGCTACTGAGGTTGGTCGGGGCCTACCACGAGGACCTGATATCCGGGGAGGAGCAAGAGGAGATGATCCAGCAGGGGCGGTCTCTGGCCCGGAGGAGACGATATCCGCTGCCATCTGCAGGGGGGAACAACAGACCAGGTCGTGGTGAGGATGGGTTCGCGAGCGGCTCAGTTAGCTTGAGTGGCAGCGGAGGTGGGGGGAAGGCCACGACGGGCACCATGCGCGTTCAGCAAGAACTGCCACCGGGCCCTTTGAGGGGTTCAACGGCGGCTTATACGCAGCTCAAGACGTAAAGGTGGGAAGAAATGGGTGAAGGCAGGGTAGGGGGAGCTTTTGCGCACGATGGAGGAGGCGGAGGAATGAGAGAGAGTCGGCTGCGGCGTAGGCTGGGGTAGGCTGTAGAATGAAAGCACGACGAATATTTCTGTACAGAAAAGCAAATTAAATGGCATAAGATCGATCTTATCCTTAACTGAACATTCCCTCAACCGGTGGACACATTTTGTTTTTCAATATTATTTTTGGGGACAGCAACGACCATCATCCGCACAGGAGAATTTTTTGGTAACATGAGCCGACATCTCCAATGTACAATTCAAACTATGACTATAGCGGACTCTTTGTTGTCGACCGCATGCACAAACTACATGATACTGCAGCTTTCCCGTTCGCTGGACTTCTGCATGTGACCGTTTCGGTTTGTGTCGTCCTTCAGGCGGCTTGTCTCTGCAAAGGCCACGGGAGAGGACGCAGATCCTGACTTGGGTGCGTGCGAGGGTTGAATGCTTTCATTCCTGGCTTGCCGTACGGGCGAAAACGCTGAGAGCGCTGCCATTCCCGAAACCAGGGCACTCGGGGACTGATTCGAGGATGGCGAGCTTGAAGCACTGCCGTCTGTGGGCAGTCCGACGTTCAACCCCTCGCAGGGGCTTCCCCCCGTGCTACCACTCAAGCTTGTCTTCTTCCTGCTGATGGGGCTCATTTTAGTCCAACTTCCTACCATGCTTCTGCTTTTTTGATGGACAGTTGACTGTCCGCGAGGGCTTGTCTCCAAGCCGCCGCTGCCCAGGGACGAAAAGGAAGAGAAAATTGCCGGTGGCAGGAGAAGCGGTGACGGCGCATACGATGGGCGCCTTTCATCGTTGCTACGACTCAAGTCCTGATTTGGGTCTGGGCTCTTGGTATCGGAGGAGCGGCTGTGGTCGGGTGACTGGGCGGGAGAAACACCGTGCGAGGGGGTGGGGGAGTAGATGCGGTTAAGAGAGGCTCGAGCCTCACGCAGGCGTTTGGTCAGACGCCTTTTCAGTTTATTGACAAGGACGAAGTTATTCACCGACTGGATGGCGCCGTCGATTTCGTCGGCAGAGACCTGGACAGTCGGAAAAGAGTACGCGTGGGCGCGCAATGTGGAATGGTGTCTTGCAGAAGTTGGGGAAGGAGGGTTCACAGGCAAAAGCGCACAGGGCCTCGCTTCGCTTTGATCCGGGTCCACGGTTACTATCGGAGGGAGATTGGCGTCTGTTATACACTCGTCCTCGCCTTTCCCTGCCCGTGTTTCATGTTCTTCCTCTTCGTCAGCAAGCTGCACCCACGGGTGATCCAGAGCCTGCCCCACCGTGATCCGCTCCCGCGGCAATTTCTGGAGGAAACGTCGCAACAAGTCTTGCACTTCGGAGCTTACTTGTCTCTCTTCAAGAGGGAAATCAAGCTCCTTGTCTCGAATGGCTTCAAAAAGCACCTCGGGCGAGTCTTCCTGGAAAGGGAGCTTGCCGAACATAAAGGCCCAGAGACAGACCCCGGCCGCCCACACGTCGCAGCTGTAACCTGAGAATGTCGCTCCCTGCTCGCACATTTCAGGTGCCCAGAAGCTCCATGTTCCGTCGGATTTATGCAAGAGACCTCGGGATGACGATCGATACAGGTAATGGAGCTGGTGCTCGTGCGAGGAGACGCTGGGGGACGTCGTCCCTGTCGCCAGCCCTTCCCTGCTTGCGCCAGCCCCGGCCTGGTCGTCCAGAGCCAAGATACGCGCTGCTTCCTCTTCGAAGTGGTGCGCGACACCAAAATCAGCTATTTTGCACCGGCCTCCGCGGCCCACCAGCACGTTCTCGGGCTTCAGGTCTCGGTGGGCAATATGATGCACGTGTAGGTAGACGAGCCCCGCCAACATATCGCTCAGCACTCTCGCCGCGTGGACCTCATTCAAAACGCCCATTCCGTCAGAAGACCGAGGACACACGTACCGACGCTCCTCCGCGTCAAAGTCCATGATCGGGCCGCCGGGCACGTATTCGAGCACCAAGTACAAGGCGTCCTGGCTGGCATCGTCGATGACCTCATAAAGGCTGACGAGGTGGGGATGGATCAGTTTCTTCATGATGGCGATCTCCCGCTGGACCTTGTCCAGATCCGTAGTCAAACTCATTCGCCCCTCTCGATTTCGCCCAAAATTTTTTCTCCGCAGAAGCAGAGATTTGGAAAAGACCTGAGTCGGAGATCACGATAGGAAGGTGAGGGCGATGCTTTGCGTCGCAGTGCAGGCTGCGTACTGGCACGTACCTTGATAGCATAGAGATCTTTGGCGTCTTTGTCCGCTTCCTCGTCCATGGGAATTGGGGAGGGCGTGTAAGACCGAGACTCCTCGCTTGTGGGCGAGACGCCCCTTGGTGGAGAGGGACTCGCCTCTTCGCGTCTTGCCTTGGGGGAGCCTGTGCCGCTGACGAGCGTGTGGTACTCGCCTGAACCCGTTGCCATTGACTGGAAGGTTGGGTCGGTGATGGAAGGATACTGACGCTTGCAAAGCTTGACTTCTGCGAATGCGCCCCTCCCGAGCTCCTTTATTATAGCGTACTGGTTCACATTCATTAGTCCCCCCAATTCATCCTTTGTGATGGCTGCCGTTTTCGTATCCCGGGGCATCAAAGCGTCATGTCCACGGGCTTTGCGCTCGTCGTCGAGTGTTTGAAGGTGTCGAAGGACGTCAGCACTACGTCGTGAGGCTCGAGTCCGGTCACGACGGAATTCATCCCCGGAATAGGAGGCCGATCCGAGGTGGAGGGGTAAGGATGTAGGCGAGCTACGTTCATCACCATGATGGCTTGGGAAAAAAGGGTTGTGCGGTGGAGATGCTAATGAGGTAGTTTTGATAGCGATTGGTGATGTGAAACTTTGCCGCGTATCCCTGTTTCCAGACGGCATCGGAGACATAAGTGCAACGCCCGCCTTCATAAATTTGGTGCTAAGAGGTCGAGACTGATGTGAAGACGACAAAATTGGCTCGCGGCTTTCATTTTTTGTCTTTGATAGCTCGGCATCCGCCGTGTCATCTGCCATGGTTTCCTGTTGATTGAGGAGGGGGATATGCCCCTCAGGTGGAAAAATCACAAGCCAAATTGCATTTTCCCAAACTTTCTTATGTAGACTCGTGGCATAGTACAGGACCACAGGTTTCAACATTTTGTTTCAATCACCATTTTTTGTATCGGGAAGCGGACACGGTAGCGCAAGGGAGGCTGGACTTTCAACCGTTTCTTGCGTCCGTTGACGCCCGTTACGAGGAAGCGATTTGTGATGGAAAAGGGCCCCTCGTTTTAAACACCCAGGACGGCTAGAGATGACAAGCATGGTGCTTCGTATCTTACGATTGTATCCAAGTATTTACAGAGGATTTCCGCGACTTATTTTGTAGTTGAATTTCGTCCATTTAAAGAATTAGAAAGCGAGACATAGTCAACGCCAACCTCCCCCATAAACGAAAGTCAAGGTCTGTGATTGCTTTATCTGGCCCTATTAGGAGAGGTAAAGAAGAGTAAATGTTTGTATTTACACAATATGATAAGGTAGATCCAATCATTATCTAAAACCAGCTGAATTCTGGGCAACTCCGACAGCAGTGCGGAAATGCCGTTATCTCTCAAGGCAAAGGGATATATCCACGTGCCTGAAATTGCGGACGCGTGAAGTGCACGAACATTACCCCCACCTTGCCCTCCTTCAAATGTTCGGATCAATGTGTCAACTCAAAATCCGAAAAAGTCACACATCGTCTGTATCACACGCTTTTCCCGCACGGCTTCGGGATCCAAATCGTTGGGATTTAGCGACACTACGTCGTTGCCCCCGACACAATTGGCACCTTTTTCCCCTCCTCTAACAACGCTGCTTCCTGTGGTCGCGGACCGCACCATGCCTCGAGCACCCCCATTGATTTCTCCCTCTCGCATATTTGCTTGTGGAAGCGCACCCTTTGTCTGCGGG
>NW_005803604.1:14701-15129 GCF_000240725.1 Microchloropsis gaditana
AGGCGGGGACTGCGCGGGGGCTCGTCTTCCAAGGGCCAGGGGCAGGGGGAGGAGGTGGGGGAGTGCAGCGGTGGGGGTATCTGGACGACGTGCTCATGACAGAGGGAGAGGCTCAGGTACGAGCGGGGACGGGTGCCTTGAAGTTTCTGATGCGGGAGTCTGTGGTGGAAGTGCGGTGGCGCGTCAGAGCCTTCCCCATGGAGGGCCGCTCCGACGGGAAGAACCTGCGGGCAATTTTGACGAACCTGGCGCCTCGAAACATCATATTCGTGCGCGGCACGCCTGAGTCTTTCACGGACCTGACGTTGCATGCAGGCAAGATGCTGGGGTCCTCCACACGTCTGTGGACACCGCCGGGCCCAGGGAAGGGAGGGCAGGAGGAGCAGCTGGGAGAGCTGGTGGGGGTTCTCGATGGCCTTGTGGGGGGA
>NW_005803604.1:17234-20168 GCF_000240725.1 Microchloropsis gaditana
GGCTTCTGTAGCCGCGGCAGCAGCCGCAGCCGCCACAGAAGCCGCCAGGACGGTGGGTATACGGTTTGATAGCAAGGTCACGGATGTGAGCTTGGAGGAGGACGAAGGAGAGGAGGAATGGAGGGAGGAAGCGGCACCCTTGGTGTTGAAAGATATGGGTAACTATCGTCTGGCGCTCGTGCAGGCAGTGGCCTCGGAGGACCGCGTGGATGCGAACGGAAAGCCTCTGCTGCGCTGCCAACCTGTCGTGGCGACAAAGGGAGGCACCGTCTTACAAGACAAAGGTAGTGAGGAAGTGAGCGATGGTGCAGAAACAGCTTTCTCAGTCCTGTCCCAGACAAGGGCGCCGCTCTGGCTGGCGGACGGAGACGTGTTCTTGACGGAATCCTCTCAGCGCCAGTCTCTGCGGCAGAAGCTCCGAGAGGCGGGTGTGAACCCCGACTTCCACGTTGGACCGGAAGGGGCTTCCTTGATCTGCGATGGGACGACAGTGGTAAGGGTGAAGGACAATAAAGTCATGCTAGAGGGCCCGCTTAGCGAGACTTACTTCAAAGTTCGGCAAGCCATCTATTCGCGGTTCGTGGCTTTGTAGGGAGGATGGGCCAGAGGGATGAAAAGTGAAGCATATTGCCAAAGCACAGGACCTGGTGTAAAGCACTGGAATTAAATCGATTAAAAGGAGGTTCATACACTGCGGTACGATTGTTTACATTTTTCTTTCACGCAGTAATTACAAATAATTCGCAAGTCTGCATCTCAGCCACGGCTGTGTGATAGTTTTCTCTGCGCATAAGTTTTTTTCTAAAATCGCCCGTCAAAAAATGGAAATCCGATACGTGACGGTGGCAATTGAAATCAGTCCTTCGAAAGGCAACAATTTACCAAATCAACAAATGGAAAAAAAGACTACAAGCATGGGCATGAGCAGACCGACAGCTGTCTCGTCCTTTCCTCCCGTCATCAACCTCAAGCATCGTAAGGCCATATTTCTTCACGTCGCTCGACCTGGACTGTCTCACCCAATTCATGATGCACTCACGTCCATGCAATACACATATGATAGGGCGCCCCGCGGATAGTTTTCCGCTTTTCGTCCTTGTGAAGCAACCGGTGCGCCGATTGCTGAGGAAGGACAAGGCCTTAAAGCATCGCTCAGAAGCAAACTCACTCTGTGCCCTAATTCGTGCGCATCCCTCACTCTTGTCTATGGACACCGATCCTGAGCCGGCAGTCTTGGCTATATTGCTGGCCTTGGCTACCTTTTATCTGCTCCGGTGAGTGGACGCGTTACAGGTAGAACGGGCCTTGCCGTGCTGATCGCGCACGATTTCCGTGCACTGCACTCTTTCCAACGACATGCGCCTCACTGTCTCCCTTTCTCATCTGTTCACTTCAACTAGCTACTATCGAAGCCCTGATGTCTCCCCATCAGTCACTGTCCTCATATATATATCATGGTTGCTGGGTTTTGCCGGTGTTTTCCTCCTGCCATACGACCTAGGAGATGTGCAGGTAAGAAGAATGGGGAGGCAGCACCTTTAAAGATGCATGGTAAAAATCAAATCAAGAAAAGATATACGACAAGTCTTTTCAGACGAAGGTTTGCGTGTAGGTCCATGCACGCATCACTCCTCCATTCAAAGTTGAATTGCCTTCCCTAATGCGCCTTGGTATGCTTCCTCTATTTTTCCATCCTCCTCGCCAGGTGTATCATCGCTCCCTGCCGTGGATTTTGAAAGTATGGAAAGGCATCTACTGGTCCACCTTCATTCTCACCTGGCTGGTGCTCCCCATTGTCTTCTCTTATCTAGAGAGCGGATACTTCACCCCCCGGGACAGGATCCTGGATGCGCTCCGGGACCAGCTCCGCATGGCCTTCATCGCCCTGGTTGCTTTGGTCGGCTTCTGTATCTATTTGGTCGCACAACGCTACACCCTGGCTGGAGCGGAGGGCCTTTTGATGGCCCTGGGGAACACGTACGGACTCCTCTTCGTCGTCGTCTTGTTGGGCAACGGCCTGGTCGAGGTGCCTCGGAAGCTCTGGAAATCCTCCTTCCCAGACCAGGAGCTCAAACGCCTCTACTTCCGGTCGTCCCTCGTTGACAGCGACCTGCATGACGCCGTTTGCGTCCTTTCGGACGTGGAGGCTGAAGTCTCGGCCCTGCGGGAGCAACTTCGTCAGAGCCCTCCGGCCGGCGAGGAGCTCGCCCTGGAACTCGACGCCTGCATGAAGATCCTCCAAGACACGCGTGCCTCCTTCCGCCATCGCCCCGAGGATATGACCCTGGGAATGCTCCTCCCCCGAACCCCCTTTGGGGTCAACAGCCACCCGACGAGCGGTCCCCCGCCCTCCTTGGCCCATTTGGCCGGCCTGCACGCCCGCTTGAAAAAGGCTCAGCTCCGCGTCCAGGTGCTGAAGAAGCAGCGGGACGCTGTGATCAGCAAGGTGGAGGTCATCGAGGCGGTCTGTCAGGGCGCGCTCCCGTACCCGTCCGACGTGAAGGCGGGTGACGGGGAAGGGTGCTGCGCCGCCCTCGGTGCGTGGGCCTCCCACTTGGGCACCGTCCTCGCCTGGTACTGGCTCACGACGCTTTCGCACTGCACGCTCCGGCTGCTGGCCATTCTGGGCTGGTTTCTGACCGTCTGCTTCCTCTGGAGTCAGGTCTTCCTCGGGTCGCCCTATGCCCTGTCGCCTTACGGGGCTTTCCAGCAAGCATTTGGCACGTCCTCGCCGTTCGCGATTCAACTCGCGATCGCCGTTCCGCTGGCCTACGTTTCCATCTGCACCTATCGCTCCCTTTTTAAATTCAAACTTTTCGGGTACGTGACCATATACTCCGATCAAAGCATTTTTCTTGCGATCAGCATACCCCTTTCCCCTCCCCATGCCAAGCGTCGGGGACGCGACCGGCACGGCCCCGTCTTCTCGTTTTC
>NW_005803604.1:21445-21900 GCF_000240725.1 Microchloropsis gaditana
GCCCACGAGAAGAATGTGAAAGTAGAAGTAGACCTAGGGGAGCAGGCGGGGAAGGGCGTGGGACTGACACTGTACGGTAGTGATTTGACTTACGCTTATGTCGCGGAGAACGCTGATTATAGATCGTGAGGGTCAAGGCGGGGAGGGCGGGGGTATTGGATTCTTGGGGAGGCTACAGCGATAAGGAGGGAAAACTGCAGGAGTGGCATGGCTCCAGTATTCACACGCAGGCTGATTCTTTTCACATGGCCGTTTCATTGCTTGTGTACACTCATCTATGTATATTTTTCCCAAATGCGGGGACCCCACCCTAGACCCCTCCCCAGTCAAGCGTCGTCTGGGAAAAACTTGCCCGGGTTCAAAATGCCCTTCGGGTCCAGCATCTTCTTCATCCCCCGCATCACGTCCACCACCTCTTTGCTTTTGGTCTGCAGCAAATACGTTTTTTTCAGCTG
>NW_005803604.1:21910-25769 GCF_000240725.1 Microchloropsis gaditana
CCCCCCCTCCCTCCCCCATTACCACCCCTCCCTCTTCTAAGGCCTCCCGTGTGCGCTCGACCAGGGCATAGAAAGCGGAGAGGGGGAGGGAGACGTCGAATTTGTGGACCCGCCCCTCCTCCTCCATAGCCACGGGGATCAACTCTCTCAGCTTCCAGATCTCCTGGGCCTGGGCCAGGTCCTGCGCGACGGTACCGTCGCCCACCACCCCTCCCTCCAGGGCCGCCTCCAGCAGCTCCTCCATTTTTTCCCGGTCGTGGGCCTCGCCCGAGCCCGAGGTCTCCAAGAGCATGTAGAAAGGGAAGGGCGGGTTCGCGCCCGATCCCCCCGCCAGAGGGTTTCGCAGGCCCCACGCGGCTTTGCCTACCACCACGTCCATGGCAGCGGCGTCCACCAGCTCCATCGCGGACAGGATCTCGCCCAGCTTCCGCTTGCTGAGCATGACCATCTCCCGGACCTTCTCGAAGCTTTCCAACCCCACCAGGGCCACTTGCACCGCAGCAGGCGCCGGGGGCACCTGGAGGGAGACCTTGGTGATAACGCCCAAGGTGCCCTCGGCGCCGATGAAGATCTGCTTCAAGTCCAACCCCGTGTTGTCCTTGCGCAAGGTGCTGAGCATGTCGAGCACGCGCCCGTCGGCCAGCACCACCTCAAGACCGAGGACCGAGCCGTGCAAAGATCCGTACCGGAGGAAGCGTAGCCCCCCCGCATTGGTGGACACGTTGCCGCCGATTTGACAGCTGCCTTTGGCGCCTAAATCGAGCGGCATGATGTA
Source organism: Microchloropsis gaditana (assembly GCF_000240725.1). Classification (NCBI taxonomy): domain Eukaryota; class Eustigmatophyceae; order Eustigmatales; family Monodopsidaceae; genus Microchloropsis; species Microchloropsis gaditana. Next base: position 22,686 of record NW_005803604.1, read on the forward strand.
GCCATGGGGGCGCAACCACGCGTCGAGCTCCTCGAGGACACAGCCTGCCTCGCAGACCAGGATGCCGCTGGCGGCGTCAAAGCTGATAATTTGATTCATGTTCGCAAGGGAAAGGATCACTTCGTTTGCGAGGGGGATCCCGCCCCCGACCAGACCCGTGTTTCCGCCCTGAGGGACCACGTGGAGGTCTCTCTCATAGCAATGCCGCAGGAGCCCCGCCACCTGCTCGGTCGTGCGGGGTTGAAGGACCGCTGGGCACTGGGGAGCTTTCCACTTGTGAGTCCAGTCTTGTGTGTAGGGGGCGAGCAAATTTTCGTCGTCCGGGCCTGAGGGGGCCAAGAGGAGTTTGCCGGCAGCGGAGGAGGGAGAGCGAGGAATAGCGCTAGCACCGCCTGCAGAGGAGGCATCGCACGAGGGCTTCATTGTGCTGGCTTGGTCATTGCCCATCCTTGCAGAGACGTGACTGGGATTTGTCGATGTCAGAATGGCTTGAAAACGAGAAATATCGGTTGGTGTGACTGATGAAGACGCTTGGGGGGAATGTGGCGGGTTCAGGTCTGCCCAGGCTTTTGCGTCGGAAGAGGCGGGACGGGATGGTGGACGGGCATTCAAATGTAATGGTGAGGGGCGTAAAGACTTGGATTCGCGATGCGCGTGATAGAATGATGTGGTTTGCGAGGTCAAGAGCGCCGGGCCGTGTCCAGGAAGAGGAGGGTGCTGAACGCGACTTTTGATTTCACGAGTCGTGACGGCTGGGTTCTTGATACCTTGCAGCGTGCACGCCGGCAAGCGATCGACCGGAAGTGTTTTTTTAAGCATCGCCAACATTGTCTGCGTGGATGTGGTGGTACGGCATCAGCATTAGAGAGCATGGTTGGATTACATGGCATCGGGGCGGTGGGAGGAGCAGGACAGGAGGTTACTGGAATGGCTTTGAACATCCGAGTCCGACTTTGCCATGTACGAAGTAGAAGGAATGCTCCAGATGTAGACCTGAAATGGTGATATTTGACTTTTTCGTTGCACCCTTCTTAAGAGGATGTCTGAATTGCATGTTGTTGCGCCTTACGCTGTGCAGACAGTAACTTTCCTCGCGGTCAATACGCCCCCTTTCCCCCCCCACCCCAGAGGCAAATTAGCATGCCCGATGGTGCAGGTCGAGCCGCCGCCGCCAAGAACGAGGGAAATAGCGATGTAAAGGACCTCGACGTGGAACCAACAGCGGAAAATATCGCTATGTCGCCCGGTGACGCTGCCAGAGGGACTCCTGACGCGCCGGGAGAAGAAACGGGTTCCACGGCCAGCGCCCCCTCGCCTGAGATGTCATCCGCCGTGGAGGCAGAGTTCCCCGCTCCAATGGAGGTAGACGAAGCTGTTCTTCCCAGCGAGAGTCAAGGAAGTGCCAACGGGGGCGTTCCCGACTCTGTCCAGGCCGAGGCTGGGGCCGGTCCTGACGCCTCCCGTCCCGCGCCCCTGCTTCCCGCTGTGTCCGCCCAGGTGCCTCCACCACCTCCAGCAGCCTCCGACACAGGGGAGGGCCTGACATTCCGGGTCCTTTACGGGGTGCTCGAGCACGAACCCTTGTGCTACCTGTTAAAAGTCGGGGAGGCGACCCTTCTGCTGGACTGCGGGTGGGACGTGCAGCTGGATGAAGCCTTGCTCGAGCCCCTGCTTCCTGTCCTTCCCCAGGTCCAGCTCGTCCTCCTTTCCTTTCCAGACCTTTCCCACATGGGGGCCTTGCCCTGGGTGGCCAAGCACCTGCGTCCCGGCGTTCCAATTTACACGACCCAGCCTGTTTTCAAGATGGCTCAGATGGTGCTCTACGACCTGTACCTGAACAAGTGCATGGACACTGCCAGCGGCGCCGCCGGGTGTCCCGCCTTTACACTCGACGAGGTGGACGCCGCCATGGCGCGTTTCCAGCTTCTCAAGTTCTCGCAGCCGCTGGAAGTGCGGCAGCAGGGCCGCTTCTACCTGAGTGTGACTCCTTACCCTGCGGGACGCATCCTGGGCGGGTGCTTTTGGCGCGTGAACTACAAGAAGATGGAGGAGATCGTGTACGCGGTGGACTTCAATCTCAAGAGCGAACGGCACCTTACGGGGGCCGTGGAGGCCTTCAATGCGCTGAGCGCGGACAAGGAGCAACGACCCTGCCTCTTCATCACGGACGCGCGCCCCTCCCCCAATCTGTCGACGGACGAACGCAAGGTCGAGACCGAGTTCCTGGCGGCGGCTACCGGGACCTTGCGGAAGGGTGGGCATGTCCTCATCCCCGTCGAGACCTCGGGACGCGCCCAAGAGCTCTTGCTCGCGCTCAACGGGCACTGGCGCTCCGATCGGCTCCTGTGGGGCTACAAGATCGTCCTCCTCCACCACATGGCGCGTAACGTGCTTCACTTCACCAAGAGCATGGTCGAGTACATGCACCCCGAGGTCATCCGGGACTTCGACCGCTCCCTGCGCAACCCCTTCTCGCTCAAGCACGTGGTCCCCGCCCAGAGCATGCTCGAGCTGGAGGCCGCCATGGGCGAGTACCGGAACCCGGTGGTGGTGCTTGCGAGCGACGAGGGCATGGACACGGGCTTCTCGCGCGCCCTCGCCACCCGGTGGGCGAGCGGGCCTGAGAACGCCTTGTTATTGTGCGGACATCTGCGGAAGGGGAGCCTGGCAGAAAGCTTCTGGAAGCTTCGGCACCTGCCCAAGGCGGCGCTTTCCTTCAGCGTTCCAGTTATAGAGCGCATCGTGGGGGAGGAACTGGCAGGCCTGCGAGAGAAGGAAGACAGGGAGCGTCGGAAGGCTTTGGAGGCGGAAGAGTTCCGCCGACAGGCCCATGAGCTTATGGAGGGTACGGTGGGCGCGGTCTTCTCGGAGGAGCAAGGGATGTTGGCAGGAAACTCGTCCAACGGCCCCCTGGCACCCCTTCAGGCCTCCTCCTCGGCCAAACGCCTGCGTAAGACCGCTGCCATGTACCGCCGGCCTCGCTATCTGGTCTTCGGGTGTCGAGATCCAGCCAGCGTGGAGGTGGATGCCTATGGAGAGCCGCTGCGGGAGGGGGAATGCGTGGACGAGGGCAACGCCGGGGGG
>NW_005803604.1:25946-28990 GCF_000240725.1 Microchloropsis gaditana
CCGAGGGGCGAGCAGCAGCGCCGGGAAGATCGACAGCAGCGACTGCAGTCAGCCAAGGCGGTGTGGAGCGCGAAAAAAGCGCCGTCGGCCAAAGATCTCTCTGCGGAGGCCATGCAACGCATCGCTCAAAAAGCCTGGCACCGGTGCCACGCAGGGTCTTTGGGCCTTGCGGGCGAGGGATATTTGGAAAGAGAAAGGGAAGGACATGGGGGGGTGAAAGAGGTGGAGGCGTGTCTGTTGTGCGAGGAGAGTTTCAATACCTTAGCTCGCCGGCAGCACCGGTGTCGTTTATGCGCGCTACCTGTATGCGGGGATTGTTCGAGCAAGCGACTTCCTCTGGGTGCCTATTTAGGGGGAGGAGGGAGGGAGGGAGGGAAAGGGGGAGGAGTCGAAACGATGGTTCGTGTCTGCGACGGTTGCTTCAATTGGGGCGTCTACGAGATGCTGAAGCTGCGTGTATCAGTGGGGGGGGAGCGTGTGCACGACAGAAAGGAGGCCAAATTTGTGGAGGCGGGAGCCAGGGAACGGGCGGAAGAACGAGAACTATTCGGGCAAAGTCGAGAAAAATCGGGGGGCCGAGGTGGGTTGATGAACTGGCTCCGAAAAGAGGCTAATCCTGCGGGACAGGCGAGTCGGCGGGCGACACAAGGCGTGATGGCGGCGATGGGGGAGTTGCGACACGGGCTTCAGGATCGAGGGGAGCGACTCGAGAGCCTCGCGGATAAGACTACGGAACTGGCGGATAGCTCCGCCCAATTTGCGGAGATGGCCAAGCAGTTGAATGAGCGGTATGGGGGTGGAGGAGGATGGTGGTGAGAGGGTGGGATAGGTGGCGAGAGTGGAAGAAACGTCCTCAGGAAAAAGTTGAGTGGGATCTGCCGGCGCGTCGGTGGCTGTAAATAAATTCAACGACGGAATGGTTTGTGGAATGTGAGAACTTCTTTCGGGTGCACTCGTTATGTTGTGGAAGGGATCCTTCTCCATGCTATGATGTCTTTTCACAAGTTGACTTTTGCTGGTAGATTTTACTATTGCTCAGACATTGTACGTCTTATTACAGCCTCTTCACTAGAGCAACGGCAACTCTAGTAAGAGATGAAGCTTTCCCCCGCTCTATCAACACTTTCTTCCTAACTCTAAACCCTTCCATATGCACATTATGTCTTTCTGCATTTTCTTCTTACTGAGTCCCAAGGCCTGTACATTGTTATCTCCTGCTTTATTTACATGCATCAAATCTTGCATTTCATAGACATTTTCAGTCCTCCCCAGATACCACATGCATTAATAGAGTAAAGCATCTAAGGATGTCTTCGTGCGATGCATTTTCCAGTCTTACTTACTTATGGCTGATTGCACTCAAAAAAATATTCCAACAAAATCCGACGGCATTGCTGTACAAGACCTGGTAGTGCTGAGGGACAAAGCGGAAGTTGACCATCATGGCCGGTATCCACACCGCCCAATTTGCGATCAGGGTCTCCTTGTAGTCTCTCTTCAACTTACGCCGGAGCTGGTCCATGTCGAAATTTCCATCCAAGAATTGTAGACCTGAGAAGAAGACAGGGATGAAAGCGGGGGCAAATATGCACTGATCGACAGCCAAACGCTTGAGAGCGCCAGAAGTATTTTGAACAGGGGCTAGCCGAATAAGGAACGAATACCAGTGGTGCAGAGCGGGCCCGACAAGGACACCTCCCAGCAGGAAAAATTTAGCGGTGCGGTACCAGTCGTAAGGAAGAGTGGGAGTGGGAGACGAACGTGCCACATTCGGGAGGTCTGTAGCACGTTCTTGCTGCTTTTCATATCGGGTGAGAAACTGGCACGCCACGTCGCCCGCGCCCATGATGAAAGAGGAGGTGAGGAGCTTTGTTTTCACTGGATGGTCTTTCAACCAGCGGCTATAGATAGCCCAGGGTGAGAGGAATGGTGATGAAGTGGCCTCGGTAGATTTGACAATTTTCCTGGTGGTGTTACAGTTGCTTGGAGCAGTTAGGAGACGACTCGGCAGTCGTGTGGTCCCGCAAGTCCTCTTGAACCAATCCCCGCGCGCAGACAAAAAGAACAATTTGTTTGTGTACTTCATGCTTAAATATTGCTGCCGTGTAGTCGAATCTCTTAAGACTCAGATGCAGGTTTTCGACGGTTGCAGGTCAGCACCTCCCAAAGCCGCACGGACCACACACCCTATTCTTGCCCACCAGCAGGTATATTCTATGTCTTAAATCTGAAATTCGGGGGAAATGAGTTCATCAATACCTCATCTTGTACATATCATGACCATTTTCTCATGCCTCATCAACGCGCGCAGGTACGCAGTGTCGCGCAGTTTTTTCTTATTGGTGTCATTCTAGGCGTGTGGATGTCGCTGAAAAACCTCCCGTCACCCGGAAGACTGACCATGACTTGGTGTTTCTAGTGTAAAATACACTGCGCTCAAGCGTTGCCCGGAACCAATATCCTTCATGCGTCCATAGCGATTCATTAACATATCGCGCTGGTCGTGTGTTGGCTCGATTTTTCCTCAGACTGTGGACGTTGAAGTCCTCAGCGACTAGTGCTGGAATGGCTTGAACGAGACCCGTATCGGCTGTTTTCATAACGTACCCTGGACGTCGACAACGCAGTAAAACTAGACTGCATGGTTTGTCGTCAATCATGACACTTCTACGCTACCGTTTGTGCGTCGTTTTCTTCGCGTCCCACATTCACAACTCCCTATCTGATGTAAACTAGCGGATGTTCCTGGCAGTGTGCTTCCGGGTGTTATTGTCCTTCATCTCACGCTACGAGTTCAGGCCCAGCTTGCTCACCATCGTGCAAACCAACTCTAAAACAGGCCATGATGGCTTGTAAAGCTCTTGTTATTGGCTTCCTAGGCATCGCAAACGAAGTCACCGCCATTTCCTCCACTGTATCCGGTTTCTGCTTTCGGCGTGCGTTCTTCACGACACGACGCGCGTCATCATTCAGTGCTGCCGCTCGCATGACCACTCAAAATCACCCACGCGCATTATTCTTGAACCCTGAGAATCAGCACGCAG
>NW_005803604.1:29043-29701 GCF_000240725.1 Microchloropsis gaditana
GGCCGCCGGGATCCTCACCACGGACCGGTACCCCAAGGTACGCGCCGCCACGGTGGCGGGGGGGAAAATCGTCGGCATCGCCAAAGGTGCCGGCATGATCGAGCCCAATCTCGCCACCATGCTCGTCTACCTCTTGACGGACCTGGCCCTGCCCCGCGATGTCCTCCGGGCCTGGCTCCCGGAGGTGGTGGGCGGGAGCTTCAACTGCATCAGCGTCGACAGCGACCAGAGCACGTCCGACACGGTCGCTCTCGTCTCCTCGGGCAAGGTGGCAGTCTCCGAGTCGGACTACCCCGCCATCAAAGCCTCCCTCACGTCCCTGGCCCAGCGCCTGGCCGAGGATATTGTGCGCAACGGGGAGGGTACCAACCATGTCATCGAACTGCACGTCTCCAACGCCCCCTCCGTGGAAGTAGCGCGCGCCCTGGGGAGGCACGTGATCAACTCACCTTTGCTTAAGTGCGCGATCGCGGGGAATGACCCCAACGTAGGGCGTCTGGCGGCGGCCGTGGGCAGCTATGTGGGGAATCAGGGCCTGACTGAAGGGCTGCGGCTGGAAAGGTGTCGCCTCTTGATGGGCGGGCAGGTGGTGTTCAAGGGGGGGGCCTTCGAGCTCGATCCTGAGAAGGAGGCTCTCTTGGTCGAGCATATGAAGGAC
>NW_005803604.1:30060-30510 GCF_000240725.1 Microchloropsis gaditana
CACATCTCAAGCGCATTGGTCAGCTGCCGGCAGGTTTTAAATGCGGCACGTCTTGGATTTCATTCACCCCCGTTGAAGCCAATTTTCCGTCGCGCATGAACGTGACGCTCATTGCTCTTGACGAGCCAACCGATAAATTCGCAATCGCATTCACCAAAAATGCGTTTCCCGGGGCCCCCATCCGTGTGGGACGCGAGCGCCTCAAGGAGACGCACCTTCAAGCCATCGTGGTGAACAACAAGATCAGCAACGTGTGCCCGGGGGGGGAGGGCGACGGGGGAGTCGGCGACGCGGAAGAAGTCTGCCAGGCCGTGGCCCGACGACTCGGGCTGCCGTCCGGAAAGCTGGTACTACCTAGCTCCACGGGCGTCATCGGGTGGCGATTGCCCCGCCAAGCCATCATTGACGCCGTCCCCCGGGTCTTGGAGACGATGCAGGCGGCCTCGGTCG
>NW_005803603.1:0-30428 GCF_000240725.1 Microchloropsis gaditana
ATGGCCAAGGCATTCCTAGTGCTGTGGATGTGTCGGTCGCGAGCGTGAAAACTGATTCCCAGACGAGGCCGTCGCCAAGGCCGCCTTGGCGAGGCCTCAAGTTCAAACTTTCCCCTCCTTCCCGCTGGGCCCTTTCTGCCGCAGCTCGCAGGCATCTCAGGCCTCTGCCCGTCTTTGCTTTTGAGGCATCGATAGGGTTGAGCTCTTTTTAGGAGCCTTTCAAGCAACCAAAGGGTCTCGCATTCACGTTCGGAGAGCCAATCAATGCCATTAACTCATCGTACCGGTTAAGCCGTAGTGTTCAATTTTCTTCCTCTACAACACCTACAATGCGCAGATTCCACATGAATCATCAATTTGACTGGTCTCATAGCAATAAGGGCGATCCATTGTGGCTTTCTGATAATGACGAGGGCTATATTGAAGCTATTCTTGTGTCGGTGCAGGGTGACAAGATTATCGTCGAAGACAAAGGGGGCAAGGTACGTCCAAGTGATGACATGAAGATGGATTTCAATGTTCCCACGCGGACTAGACCATACTTGAAGTTCGGAGGAGTAAGATGAGAGGATTCGATGTATATGCAAATGTGCCATGAGAAATGCAACAGGAGAGTCAACATATGAAATACCGCATTGGCATCTCATCTTGATTAAAGGAAGGGATGTTGTGCAGGGCCCCACGCGCCCGTCAGAATATTTGTCTATCAGACTCCTTTTAATTTTACAATGTATCTGTATAAAGCGTTTTACCGTAGATGCGGGCGCTCTGTCACGGGGTGGGCCGCCACCGGTTTTGCACGGTACTGGAAGAAATGGCGGAGGACGCATGAAGAACGCGGAAGGAATGCGGCGCTTGTTGCCTCGCGCGAGCAATGTCAGCGCTGCTTCACCTACAACGAAAACTTCAGTCCCGCCAGAGCTGCACTGCCACAATATGGAAAATATGGATGACTTGCACCCTCTGAACGAGGCGACCATCCTGGCCAACATCGCGCATCGCTTCCGCACGGACCAGATCTACACCCGCACGGGTCCCATCCTCATTGCCATGAACCCCTTCAAGTGGCTACCCATATACGGTCCCGAAGTCGTGCGACAGTACAGCGGCAAACCCTATGGGACACTGCCCCCGCATTGCTATCAGGAGGCCGAGGATGCGTACCAACAGCTTCAGCGTACACACGTAAACCAATCGGTCGTTATATGCGGGGAATCGGGGGCCGGCAAGACAGAGACAACTAAGCTTATGTTACAGTATATCAGCATTGTGGCGCGAGACGACTCAGAAAAGGAGAAGGCAAGAGGCCATCAGGGGCTCGAGGCGGGAGGAACAGCCGCCATGCAAGAAGGTGTCTCCCCGTCGCCGGCCAAGGAGCCTCTGACCATAGGCGAACGTCTGGTACAATCGAATCCATTGATTGAAGCCTTTGGAAACGCAAAAACCCTCCGCAATAATAATTCAAGGTACGTTGTTGACCAAGAGAGGATTGCGGGATTTCTCAGCATCACAAGGCGTCACGGTATTCAGGCTCGATATTCGAATGCGCGCGCCACATCAAGTCTTTCCCTTGTTTGGACATTTGTGACGTACGACTTTTTTTTCTCGGCCATTCTCATTAACCCGATTCCTGTAAATAATGCTCATATTTCCTTCAGCCGATTTGGGAAGTTTACACTGCTCAATTTCAAGCGCACAAGCAATGTGCGCGGATCCCCGGTCCGCCATGATCTGTTAGCACAGCCTGGGAACAGGCAGGGGGGTTTTCCCATTTGTGGAGGGCAAATAAGCAATTTCTTGTTGGAAAAATCACGTGTCTGTCGTCAACAGGGCGGAGAGAGAAATTATCACATATTCTACCAACTTTTAGCTGGTGCCTCAGAGACTTTGCGAAAGCAGCTGCACCTTCCAGCGGAAAGTGATAAGGACAAGGCGAATAAGTTCTACTATCTTGCGCAAAGCGGCTGTACGCAAGTGGAGGGTATAGAGGATGCTGACGATTTCGCCATGACCAGGTACGGATTTAGACATGACCCTCAAATCTGTAATTTTGCATGACATTGTGCTCAGTTGAGCGCACGGCACAAATACCGCCCTTGTATGTCTTTATTTAATGTTCTGACTGACGTATTTACGGGCACGTGTTTGTCAGGGCGGCCATGGATGCTGTGGGAATCACGTACGAGGAGCAGGTTGCTCTCTTCCAAATGGTGGCGGGTGTCCTGCACCTTGGCAATGTGGATTTTGAAAGCAGTCCCGATGGCGAAGAATCAAGCGTTCGGAGGGAATTTGGAGCTGGAAATAACGATGGAGAAGTGGACAATGGGGAATCCGCTCTGGATGTGGCAGCTGAGTTCTTAGGACTCGCTCCAGAAAGACTTGCTGAAGCTTTAACGACGCGCGTGCGGCAGCTACCTGGAGGGAAGACTGTCCGCTCCCCGCAGACCGTGGCGCAATCACGTGATTCGCGCGATGCCCTTGCAAAAGCTTTGTACAGTCGGCTCTTTGATCGTCTTGTGGATCGACTAAATGCAACCTTTGCTGAAGATGGCGGGTCTACGAGCACCGCCACAAGCATTACATCGTCTCACAGGAGCAATGTGCTTTCATCAGGCTCTGTGTCCGCCCCATGCTTCATCGGAATTCTCGACATTTTTGGTTTTGAGAATATGGCCGTCAATTCGTTGGAGCAATTGCTTATTAATCACAGTAACGAGCGTCTCCAACTTTTGTTTAATTTAGCCACCTTCAAGCGTGAAGAAGAGGAATACGCGCGCGAGGAAATCGATTGGGATCGCTCCGATTTTCCTGATAATCAGCCATGCGTCGATCTCATTGAGAAGAAACCTTTGGGTGCGTAGGAAAAATTATCTCAGCAATATTTGTCGCGCCTCATTTTCTCTTTACTTGATATGCATCCTGTTCGATTCGAGTGACACCATTCTTACCTCTAGCTCAGCCAACTTTTGTCGACCCGTTTTCCCACATCTATGTTCAGGCCTGTTGCCCATATTGGATTCGGAATGCACTAGAGGTGCGGCTGCTAGCGATGGGGCCTTGGTGAGCACCTATAACAAATCATTCAGAGGACATGCACATTACGGCGTTTGCGGTCCTTCAACAGCGTGGCGAAAACAGGTTGGAAGTAAGACCAGCACTGGCAGCCACTTCACGGCCGATACAGATTTCGCTGTACTGCATTATGCGGGCGGCATCATCTATAGCTCCAACGATTTCATAGACAAAAATCGCGACGCGTTATTCGACCACGTCAACGCACTCTTGGCCACAAGCTCATATGTCCCGCTTGTTACCTCCCTCTTCAAAACAAACAATGATTTGCCTTCTTTTTCTGCTTCGTCTTCAGAATCCCCACAGTTCTTAGCAAAAATTCGGGCAAGTACTGGTGAAAGCGGGGGAGATGATGATGGTACTGGCGGCCATACGAATTTGCGCGCCAGCAATGGCACAGTCTCACAGCGGTTCAATGCACAATTGAATGGACTGCTTCAGACTCTGGAGGGCTGCGATGTACGATTTGTGCGCTGTATCAAATCAAACCAGCTCTTGGCGCCCCAGGTGCTGGACAAGCCAAGCGTATTGAACCAACTCGTCTGCTCTGGAGTGATGGCAGCACTAGAAGTGCGACGAGCGGGGTTCCCCACTCGGGTGCCCTACTGTGATTTTATACGGGACTTCCGCGTTTTTACAGTCGGCTTTCCTTCCTCCGAAAAGGAAAATGAGGCGATTACGTACGACAAGCTTTTACGTCTGCATCGTAATGAGACTCAAATAAGGGCTGCTGTCAAGCCTAGGATGCCGTCTCTTAAGATGGATTCAACCACCCCGAGCACTCACGATCATCCTCCAGGCATATATGAAGTCGATGACCATGATGAAGCCAACGGACAAAGCAAATGCGGCGAGTTGAACGCAGCCCGCTCGTTGACGGCCATGATGATGACTCATCCAGCCGTACTTAAGGCTGTAACGGCACGTCAGTATCGCTTGGGCTTGACGAAACTTTTTTTACATGCCGACACTTTGCTGGTTCTTCAAAATGTTAAACACAAAATTATCCTCCCGAAAATTATTCGTCTTCAGCGATGGTGGGTTCGGATTTCTGAGTCGGTACTACTGCACAAATTGAATCGTGCAGCCCAACTTTTGCATGAACTGGAATCTCAAGTCGACGTGGGAGGGATGCATGGGACGGAAACAGTGCGACGGGCTCTAGATGAAACAGCGACCGCAGTTATGTACGCGCGGCGGCTCAATTCGCTTCAGCCTGAAGTGTTCCGGCCTGCTGTGGAGCGAGCCTGTAAGAAGGCACGAGTGGCAGAGGAGCTTGTTGAGCGGGTTATAGCCATCAAGAAAAGGGACTCAGAGCAGCGGGCAGAGCTGTTGGGAATGCTGGATACAGGCCGTGCGCGATTAAGTCATGCGCAGAGGGATCTAGATGATATTGAATTGCAGGGTGAGGCGCGATATCAAGTGATACACAGGATGGATAAGGCGGCGAAGGCTCTACGAGAACAGTCAACGCAACTACTGCAAGTAGCGAATCGAAATGCCATTCGTAGCCATGGCAAGAATCAGGACTCAGAGAAAGGGTACGAGCCTGCAGCTTTGCATCGCCTTCATCTTCAAGCTACAGAAAACGCTGATGAAAGAATGATTGACGGCACAAGCTTGGACCGTACAGGGAAGATTTACAAGTGTTTGGACGAGGAAGATCCTGAAGAGGTTGCGCGTCGAAGAGTTCTTGCGGTAGAAGGCGTGCTGACGATGGTGAAAGATGCAGAGATAGCACTAGTTCATCTCCAATCACAACAGCAACGCCTCTACGAAGCAAGGGAAAAAACTAAAGAAATTTTTGTGCAAATAAAAAAAGATTTTCGGCATACATTAGAGGCGGCAGAGAGCAGTGGCATCGTGGGAGATGGCATGGGTGTGGAAAGCAGAGCAATACAGCAAAATGTCGCGACTGTCCGCGACAACATAGCGGAGGTCGATTGTGTTTTAGAAACCTCGCAGGATCCCACGGCTTTGCAACCGGCAGTAGAGCACGCAGCCTTCCTTGTTTCTGAGCTCTCTTCTATCGTGCAAAATGAAAGGCTGCTCAAATCATCGGAGGAGAGGCGGCGACAAGGTCGACAATTATGGGAAGAAGCTCACTGCAAATTCAAGGAATTTCTGTCCGAAATAGAAAGCTCGGGTATAAAAGGAGGAAATGTACCCGCTTCTGCGCATGCTGTCACTGATGCCTCCACTGATTTCGAGAGTGCGATAGAGCAAGCAGCGTCTCTATTGACTAGCGATGATTCACACGCATACGTTCATGCTTGCCAATCCCTGCACGGAAAGCTTGAGAAAATGAATGCGATTCTGAAAGCCGAGATTTTAGTCAAGCAGAGACATGACAAAGTGCGAGAGATAGAGCTTGCGCGCGTCAAAGTTGCACACGAGAAGGTCCTGAACTTGCTGAGAAGCGTTGAGATGCATTGTACTATGGCCGCAGAGCAGCAGTTGTGCGAGGGCTTGTGTACCAGTTTAAGCTTCTCGGAAGAGGTCTTGGCGGATTTGCAAGCGAGCCCAGCGGTCGCTTCCCTAAAAGATAAGGTTGAGACGGCCATTCTTCAGTGTGCAGCATCAGAACGTCGTTATGCAGATGTCAAGCAGCGGCATGAATCGCAGGCAAGAGAAGTAGCTACGGCTCATGGCGAGCTTGTAGCTATGCAGAAACGATTCAAAACGCTGCTCTCAAGATATTGTATAGGTGGACCGGCAGTAGCAGATAGTAGCAGTGACAATCAAGGCACTGTCGGTGCAACTAATGTGCTCACTACCTTATGTGAGTCAGCAATGTCTCTGTGTCGTGATGCATTGCGAAACTTGGAAAATGCCGTCCGTCTGGGAGCCTGTCCATCGCTTTCCTCTGCTTTGTCTGCCGCTAGCGAATCTATATGTGAATTTGAATCGCACGTCAAGACGCAGAGCCAGCGCGTGGAAGCAATGTGTAAAGCCAGGCAAGAGGACCTTGGGAGATTATTATCAACGAAAGGCCGCTTCGACTCCTTTCTAGAGAATGTATCGCTCGTGGAGGAAAAATGTCAACCTGGTAACGCCGCTTCCCCTTCATTCACCGTTCGGTCATCCATGCTGTCAGATAGCTCGTTTCTTGGCAAACCGAGCCTTCGGAAACTTGTATCAGAAGTCAAAATGGGCTTGCAGCAGGTTGAAGAAGAGATACATGTACCGATCACGGTGACATGGTTCGAAGATGAAGGCTATCACGGAAAACGACAGCAAGAGCGGCGGTCTGTCAATGAGGCAATCTCTCGTGTTGAGAAAGCTGAGGGCTTGATAGAGCATGCACAAAAAAGATACGCAGAGCGTCAGAAGGAATGGCAAAAATGTCGACTTAGCCTGGAATCGGGGCAAGCCAAATTGGTTTGCCTGGAGAATCTGGTAGCAAATGGCGGAATGCTAGTTTATCTGCGCGCGGCTCAAGAGATACTTGAAGCTTGTCAGGCGTCGTATGATATGACAGCGAAGCTGGTGGCTAAGGCCCATAATACAGCGTCAGCACTGAATGCCAACGTAGACGACTTTGACGAGCAGGACGTTGAGGAATCTGCGCTCATTAAAGTGTGCCAAACCGTCGCATCTTTCATCGAGAAAGTTACGAATGCTGAAGCTTCTTTGAAAGCCTATCAAGTTAGGGAAGACGCCTTTACGAAGGAAAAGCTTAATCTACACGAAAAATTTCATTCAAATTTGTGCCGCTTCCAAGAAAACGTGGCCATGATTGCGGCGGCCGGTTCCACCGTTCAAAAACTATGTCAAGTTCCTTCAGATGATGCTGCTATGGCGATTAACCGAGCAGCTCGGCTCCTTCGTCGTGGCGTTGTTGTAACTTCCGACAAAAACGGTGGAAAGGTCATTAAGGAAAGCGAAATAGATTCCGCACGACTTTATGATCCTTCAGATAATGATGGCATGTATACCTTGCAGTCGATGACCGAAGCCATTCATGAGGCTGTCAAACGCGTGGATTCCCTAGAACTTGAGGCGCAGCTACTTCGAAGGCGCGTAGATCGTGCCTCTGCTTTCAAAATTTGTGAAAGCAAGAAGCTAGCCTCTCTTCAAGACGCGTTGCAAGTGTGCGCTGAGAGGGCCGAAACGTATGGCCTGATTAATGAGAGCTCAAAAGTAGAGCTCCCTCTAAGTCGGGCAAAGCTTAGCATAGCCTCGATATTTTCCAAACTTGAGCAACCATTATCTGTTTGGATGGATAATATGACTCTACTGGCCAAGGATGTGGATGCAGCGATAGCAGAGGTAGTCAATGTCAAAGAATTGTTAAATCAAGATATTGAGCTTCAAGCCCGAGATAAACAAGAGCGTGAGCAATGGCTAATCGGTCAGAGGGCTCTTCAAGATCGATGGGAATGTGCTCGGGATGCTGCTGTGAATAGTGGGGTGATGCAATTACAGGAGGTACAATCAATGCTGCTGGCCGTAGAATCAGATTTAGCGGGGCAGGAAGGAATCGAGGATCGGCCAATGCGCCTCCATACACTAACGCAGCGTGTGACAGACATGGAAGAGCTCGTATCACGTGAATCCCAGCGCCTTCGTATTCGAGAGTTGAACGTAGAGAAGGCGTTGAAGGCTTTACCAACCCTTGTTGACCGACTCGCTCGCCTAGAAAAGACTCTTCGATCCAACTTCCAAACATCGTCGCAAAGCCAATTTCCTGAAGTCTCAGCCGCTGAAGCTACTGATACGACGGCGGCTGGGGACGAGTCACTCGGCAGGACTCATACGTATTATAACGACACAAAGGAGGAAAGGAGTGATGGCAAAGAGGATGTATTGCAATCTGTCGTTCCACTTCATGTCAAAATGGTCGTTCAAGAAGCTAAGTCAGCCGTCTGGAAGGTCCAGCATTTTGCTCAAGAATCGTTAAGGTCGCCCCAAGTTCCGTTGCCTCGAGTTGATTGGGCGCTGGACAAGTTGCACGAAGCGGAAAAGATGCTTGCGAAAGAAGTAGACCTGAAAAAGGCTATCAACAAGCAGCGGGCGGACGCTTTGCAGCACTATCGCTCGTTGGAACGCAAATTTGCCGGTATTCAAGATGAAGTTACAACCCTTTGCACCAAATTTAGCTTCTTTCGAGTACAGCTTGAAGCTTATTCGGACGGTGAACTTTTCGAGTGGTTGGGTACTCAGACTAATTGCGTCCAGTCGGGCACTAGTGCTTCCTTATTAGTAGATGCAGCAATACCAGATACTGTGGCGTGCTCTAGTGCGCAATCCATGGTCAGAAGCATCGCCGACGCACGAGATGCACTCATGTATGCTCAAAGGTGCCTCTCCACGGTGAAAAAATCGACAGCAACTCATGATGGAATTACTGAAGACGGATCGCAACTTGCCAGCAAGACGGTTGCAGATTCAGCTTCCATGGCAGCAGTATTAGAGCGTGCTGCTTCAAAAATTGATCGAGCCAACGAGATATTGGAGCGACAAAAAGATTTTTGTGTCAGAAATGAGCATCAACGCGTGGTTGTATTGCGCAGCCTGGAGAAAGAACAAGACCGGATCGCCCGACTCTACGCCATCATAGGGACGCAGGGCTTAGATAGGACGATTTCTCCCGTAGCGAACGCATTGCAAGCTGCCGAGAGCGCTCTAAATGCCGTGTCTCAGCTCATTGATGCGGGACAGATATTAGTGGTAGGACCCGCTTTTGATGTGGCGGCAGCCAGAGTGCAAGAAGCTGAAGATGTTGTCATTTGGGAAACAGAACGGAAAAGAAGGCTTGATCGCCAGCACGACGCGGTCAAGGTTGAATTAGAACGTCAAACTCTACGTCAGAAAGCCTTGCGTCAACTTGTGCAAGAAACAAAGTACTTAAATCAAGCAATTGCAGTCACCGACTGCATGGTAGATGTGGGCAAGGCTCTCGAGCACGCAGCCCTGTGCGTAAATGATAACCCTATGCCGTCGGTCCCTCTAGCCACCCAACACGCCGAACTTCGGATTGTAAATGAGCGTCTACAAGCGGCAGAACGCGAAATTCGCCGAGCAAGAATCCAACACGAAGAAGAAGAACGCTACGCGCGGCAGCAAGCGGAAGAGGCGCGATTGCGCGTGATGCGTGACGCAGAACAAGAGCGGATCCGTGTGGAAATTGAAAAAATTAAGCGCTCTAAATTGGAAAGCGAGCTTGAGAAACTCACAGCTCGTTTAGCTTTTCATCGACCAACTCTCGACAATATTTTTTCAAGCATGGCTCGGGCAGAAGAGGCTGTAAAATCCGCTCGCGATACGTTGTCTTTACAAAAGGAAGAAGCTTATGGCAATGATGAAAATGGCACTTGTGGAGAATGCGAGAAGAAGAATGTAGGTTGTGGTAGCATGAGCCGTTACAGCGGTGACGGAAGGAGTAGTGCCCCTGACAAAGGTATTACCGAAGCCGCGGCAGCTGCTGAGGCCGCCCTGACGCTGACCGCAAATCTAGAGCAACTTCTACATGGCTCAGCGATTGGTAAGTACTCGTCATTATCCCTTTCCCCGAGTGGCATAAATACTTGGGGCGAAGATAAGCTCGATCTCAGTAGGCCAAAGGCAGAAGCGATGGGTGAGTGGGAAAATTCTACTACCTCAAGATCGGTTTCCACCGAGAAATTACAAATCTACATGGACAAGACTACGCACACTTTGGAGGCGGTCGCTCGGAGTGTCGAGGTCTTGTACCTCGGGATGACAGACCTGAAAATGTCTGTACAGGAACAAGGCCTTCAGCTGAATGCCCACAAAGATATTCTTAAGTGCGCATCTTACTCGCCCGGTAGCATCACAGCTCTCCCTGTGGTAGGCGAGGCCCTTTCGACGCGCGCTCCCCCATCCATGGGGGGTCCGATGGTAAGTCGGCTGCCCAAAGAAGGTTCGTGGGAAGCTTTGTCGCTTTTGCGCCACGCTTCGACACCACCTGGTATCTACGGAAATGGTGGTCCTGAGGAAAAAGGAGACATTTTGTACAGCGGTAGTGATGAGGCGGACTGTGATAATGGCGGACGACTGGAAGATGACATTGGGCGGTCGGTTGATGCGAGCAAGCAGGCGGCGCTTTGTCTTCGGGAAGAGAAAGGCGTCACGCGGAAGGAAACAAGGCAATCGGTGGATGAGGACATTTCCGCGCTCCTCAGTAAATTTTATCCCGACGATCTAATTTCCCACCTAAGAAAGCTCGTCACATCAGGCGGGGTTGTGCTTAATGATACAATTGCCAAGAGCAGCTATTCTGGGGATACCTTGGAGCTTTTTGCCGGAGATTATGCCTGCTATTCTTTATTTGCCCCGCTCTTCGACCCAGTTATAGCTGCTTGCCATCCGCGCTACAATAAAACGCACAAGCAGCCGTCGGATTTTAATGCGGACCATCTGAGGGAGGCCTTAGGCCCTTCTGTGCTTACAGAGAAAAATGGGGATAACGTGCGAATGGCGCGGCTAGTCGCATCTAGAAATTTGTGCGGTTACAATTACACGCCAAAAATGAGCGTTGCGCAATTACGAGAAGTGGAAAGGAAAGTTGTGGCAGCTTTAAACTGCTTGACAGGGGACCAGCAGGGCACATACACTACAATTAAGGATTTGAAGACGAATTCCGCATTGCAAGAGGAGATGGATATTGCCGAATTGCCGCAATCTTATCGCCTGGATGAAAGTGCGGGTGACCTGTCGTGTTGGCCCGAAGGACGTGGGGTATTCCTCAATCAGGATCGCTCTCTTTGCATCTTCGTGAACGTGGAAGATCACGTCACAATTGTAGCAACTGCTCGACAAAATGGATCGCAGGATGGAATCGCCGCCATCGGCTGTCGTGCCTTTGCTCTGTCATGCCGGGCCCTTACAAACTTGGGACTGGACTTCGAATTTGACGAACGCCTGGGTTACATTACCCCTTCGCCGGCCAAACTAGGGACGGCCTTGGCCTTCAGCCTGGTATTTACCCCTGCGACATCTGCCCGGGAGCTGGATGAAATAGAGCGTCAGTACGATGTGGTCTTAGATCGGGCGGGAAGCACACACCACGGGGAAGACGTCCCGTGCATAGTCTTCAACAAATTCAGCTTGGGCGTGTCGGAAGTAGAGAGCATTCAGGAGGTTATTATGGCGTCAAGATGTATCCTTCATGCTTCAAATGGCGCAATGAATGGATGATTGAGAAAAAAAAATGCCGCTTTTCTCTTTTATTGTTGACAAAACATAGTTGTTCCCTGGCAGAAAATTTGATAATAAAATCATTTATGGTATATTAAATGACTACTGGAAGTCTATGACAGCGTTGGAAAAGATGATTGCCCAAAAATGACCCTCAACCAAAGTAAATCAAAGCAAACTCCTGAAGACAGCTTCTCTGCATCAAGCTCCGCCTTCGGAAGATTTATATTTCGTTTCTTTCCATAAATAGTTTACATCTCTTTATCACCTGCATTTTCTCTTCCAGTAGTATTCCCTCCCAGCATAGGATTGTCTTTTCGGCTCATGAACAAAATACCTTCGTACATTACAGAAGACAGCATCCCAAGAGGAGCACTTGAAACAAGCTTCGGTGCGAAACCACGGAGAAAGGACTGCCACAGCCCTTCCTGCTGTATGATGGTATTTAGACTTCGTATGAAAGTCAAGGGTCCGGGTTTGGTATGCTGTGTTTGTAACCGCGTCTTGGCGACGTCTAGAGGGTTCGTGGCAAGAGCGCTCAGACCACCCGCAAATAAGCCAGCAATCATGTGTGGGAGCGACTGCCGAATGGCGGCGAAAAGCTCGCCTACTTGATCGAGCACAAGTTCAACAGAGAAAAGGGATGATGATGTTGAGGATGTTGGCGCGGAGGACGGCGATACAATCTCAAGCGGCGGAGGGGGAAAGGTTGTCGCCATTGTAAAGAACGACTTTAATGATTCATAAGTTTGCCACCACACGCCCGAGGCGATGCAGGACGTCACCAGTGTCGCCCCGAAACCCCGATAAAATGTGCGCAAACCTGGAGAGAAGAGGAATGATGTCAATCAAGAGAGATATTTGCACGCTTTTCTGGGAGTCTACTACAAAATAAGCAAGCCATCCCATAGAGAGAGAAATTACGGCACACGCAGTTCGAGAGATGGCAGATTTTCACGTCGCTCTTACCGTCCTCGCGCCACATGTCCGTAAGCACCTGTTGGACTCCAGAATAGCGCGTGGGCAGTTGTAAGCGTTGTGCCACAATTTCCACTGGTATGTACAAAATTAAACAGGCAGCATCAGCCATGATACCGGCAGCCATGGGTGCCATGGTAAGCGGGAAACTGCCCTTCGAGGTTTCCACAGGACCGTCAGCGGATGGCGTGCTTAACGCACTCTTCGTGTAGGTGTACGTTCCTATGTATGTGAGGTAGGCGGGAAGACTCGCGATAGCGTAGAATAGGAAACCTTTGTAAAGTGAGCGTAAACCGCCCATGCGGCGCACGCTCAAGGAGTGCGTGACCGCCCCAGTCTGAACTTGTTGCCGGGTTTTCATGGCCCACATTGGCCACATGATGCTGTTTTCCACAAGAGTGGCTAAAGTAGAGAAAATAAGGAGCTTGTTCATGTCGAGATCTTCCCAAGTGGTCTGCCCCAGGTTAGAGATGTCGAAAGTCATGATGAATCGTAATAGTCGGCTTACTAATCTTTGTGGAGTTTTAAATGGGTGACGAGCGCGAGCAGGTTACGAGAAGCAGTTGGCCAAAAACTCGCCTTGACCGTCCACGTCAGATGACCTAAGGTTGTTAAAAAGTCATGTGTCAGGATCAAATGACATGTTACGCCGTGAGAGAGTCGGGGTAGGGGCCCTATCGTTCGACTTCGACGTCTTCTCCGCTCCCGCCGACCCAGCGAGTCTTCGCCGGCCCATGTATTCTTCAAGGGCCCGTCGGGCCAAGACCTGCTCCCTGTACAAGTTGTCGGGTTTCAACGAGTAAACCATGCACAGTAATGTTTTGGCAGTTGATATCCATCATCAGAGATTCAAGTGTCGAAGGGTTGACGTACGGAGGGACGCATGCCGAAGGATCAAGCGCGCTGAGGACGCATCAAAAGAAGTATCATGACGGTGCATCTTCCAAAATGTTCCTCTGGTCTTTCTTTTGTTTCCCTTTCAAATCACATTGAATCCCGATTATAAATTTGAATCTATTGAGTGACACATTATCGCTCGGTTGCTTCCCATTCACGATATCGAACGAGGGTGTCGCCGACCAGATGAGTGGGAGGCAACTGGTTTCCCACCGTAATCCAGCCTTCACGTATATTATGTTTGCGACCAAAAACCTCTATTTTACGACCATCAGGGCATAGCCGTTCGATAATATCGTAGATTTCATCGGGTTTGCGACTTGTTTCACGGGCCTCAGCAACGATCACGTCGCAGTCAACATAATGGTTCACACGAGTACGTCCGCCGCCTCCTTCTAGTCCTGCCGTGACGAAGTCCCCTTTGACACCTACCAAGCAATGTTCCTTCGAGTGATTTAGCCAGTGGCCTGTTCGGCCGGTGCGAATGACTTTTTGCAGCTGATTGGTCTTGATCCATATGATTTCCTCCAGCTGCTTGTATCCCCAGTACTGAAAGATTTCCCGCGCACGCTCCATCGCGCGTCCTGTCACCCACAAAAAAAGCAAGCCACCCTCTTCTTCCTGCACTTTGGGAAAGTCGAGCTTACACACCTCATCGTCCGACATGGTGCCATAGGGAAGGTCCATGTGGATCTGGAGATGTGTAAAGTATAGAAGAATAGAAGTGAAAGGCGGAGGCCAGAGTCTGACCTTCCGTTAAGATACTGTGGCGCCAAATCTCAAACATATCATGCCTCTTACCTCCCATGGTGGGTCCGCCATGATGACAGAAAATTGGCCAAGTACAGAAAGGTCGAAATTTCGCACATCTACGTTCACCCACTGCGCAGGTGCACGGGGCGTTCTGGGGAGGGCCGGCGTCGGAGTCACTCCACGCCTTGCGCTTTCTGACTCGCGATGTACATGATTATCTTTGTCGCTCGTAGTCTCCTCAATCTCGTAGTGTATGTACTTGCATGTACGAGTTCGTCGGCAGGTTGAGAGGTACGCACAATCACCCAAACTCACGTCAGTATGACTCTCGATGACTGGCTTGAAATGGAGCTTCATGCACCTTTGATTCGTTGCCGTCCTAGACGGCAATGGTGTAGCTAGGCCAATACAAGATGGTTCCGACATCATTCTTGCTCGGCGATCGCACTCCATGCGTGTTCCGTGAGGACAAAATTCCCGGATCGAATGGGCATCCTTTGTGAAGTACGCCACGGCTGAAGCCTCAAGCGCAGTAGGCTTTCCCAATAAAGCTGCTATATCTTGTTGTTGCGTGTAGCGTGGTTCCGGGGATTTGCCTTCGGAAGCTGATGCCAGCTTTTGCATTTCTGCATCGTCGGACTTTGTAACGGCACGTCGCGGGTGTTCACATGTTTGTTCTGTCACATCTTTATTCGGATCCCATGAAACTTGCGCGATAAAGCGTTGTAAAGCTATCACATTAGTCCGTGTCAGCATTAATAAGCTTTTTGACCCAAAATGTAATATATCAGTGTCAATAAGTTTATGCTCGCGAAATTTCAATACTGCAGGAGCAAGGTCATCAGCTGAGGCAAGCGTATTTAGGTTTCTGAACTTATCCCGGTCGGAGCAGCGACGTAATTTTCGATAGAATGAACTTAAATCTAGCGGTAGACTTTCTTGCTGGCCATGCTGCTCAGCAAGATAGAGTGCCAACTCTTTCTCCATAGAAGCGTCTGTGAGTGGTGCAAGTATGAAGTAAAATTTGTCTTCGATCGTTTGAGACTTTGATACTTCACGACGTAAACACTTCCGGTCTACAATCGCGCATTCTATGTCCAGCTACTAGCTGATAATGCCATGTTCCCATATTTCCAGGCCGAACGGAGACCGTGACCGTGATAAAGAGAAGAAAGAACGTTCATCGCCTCCAACCTCCTGGCGCCCGGCTTGGCCCAGCCGTTACAAAACCGTTACGAAGCGTTCCTCGGCCGTCCCGCCCCCGCGTGAAACCAGGCTTGCGATTCTCTTGGCGCGCAACTCAATAACAAACCATCAAGCACATACAAAACAGGAATATCAGCTTGCGAGTTTGGGGAACGTCATCGTGCATTTTTCAGTATCTATGACCATGCGTGATGTCATTGGAGATGTAAGTTCATTGGATGTGTGTACGTGGGTACCTTGAGATATGGATGTTCAGGGCCATCAATGTGTCTTTTGCGTAAATCAGTGTCAGAGCTGACCTCTGGACGTCCATTTTCCGCTTCTGTGCGCTTATCCTGTGCACCTAAAGCAATGATGCTTATTGGTATGCGACATACCACCATAATCTTGTTTGAAACAGTTCAAGACCGACATGCTCATGTCTGAAATGCAAGACTTCACTGAAAAGCTTAACAAATGGGGCCTCAAAAGCCCACGGCCTTGGAACGAGTTTGCAGGCATCCTCAAGAAACCCAAGAACAAACAAGAATTAGAGGAGCGCCTCCAGACGAACTTCATGTTGTACAAGGCAAATTACATTCTATTGCTGGCAGGTATCATGAGTTGGTCAGTCATCATATCGCCTTTCACAATGGGTGTCCTTTTTGTCTGCGCCGGTGTTTTTGCCTTGTTGCTTGGATGGCCACAGCCTTTGGAGATCTTTGGACGGCTCCTCACGCCAAAGGAGAAAACGATGATTGCTGCTAGCTGTAAGTTGTCTGTGAGAGTGGCCACATCCGTCTACTCTCCTCACTTTTCTGGCCATGACCCCTTATCCATCTGTTTCTCGTCCATCCTATAGTCACTTTCTTTCTCCTCCTGATCACGGGAGCCATGGTCAAGCTCATATGGAGTTTCTCACTGGGCGTTTCTCGTACGTATTTGGGGGGCCACCCTGTTAACGCTTCGCTTGCCTGACACACCAGTCAGCCCATCCATTTCAAGCTAGCGGCTCAGCTGCTTAAATTAGAGCATACTTATACTTAAGAGCCCAACGACTGAGTCCTATTCTTACCTCGATGAACGAGCACACTGAAAAGTGACAAAGCAGTCTCGCCCACCATCTCTTTTCCTCTCACAGTTATAGTCGCACACATGTCATTCCGACCGCGATGCTCGGGACACCGCAAAGGTATCATTGATGACGCCAACTTGTCTCAAAGCCCTACAAAGGTATCGGGAACCGCCTGCTGCCCGCAACAATCTCGTTATTTCCACTGCAATTTCTCCTCTCATCCTTCTCGAATGTCATTAATTAGACGTCCTGATGTTTTCCCCAATCATTCAATGCGCATTATCCGTAGATTGTGGAGGACATCGAGTCGCCCAACAACGAGGATAGCGGCCTGAATTCTTATCACTCCGAGATAGCCCAGCTCAGAGCGACTGCTCACTCTATGTCACGAGACGGTCGCGATTAGTCTTCCTTCCTTTTACAATCTTTTGAATTTCCCACAATTGGTTTTAAATGTATGTATATAAGTAATTGCTTCGAAAAGATAAGTGGTGTCTGGTGTATGCGAGGTACTCGTATTTAGTTAAAACTGTTCGGATCAAGTTGAAGAAGTTCATCTCGAACTTCAAGTTACCCGTTATGCCACTGACTTTCGACTAAGGCGACATTCGGGAAAAAAAGACAAATGTGACCAAACATTTTCATATTCAAGGCGCTACTTTAATTTATCTTTTATGCAGGAGGCTTAAATTCATGTATCACGCCGTAGAGGGAGGAGGGGCGCCGACCGTTCGTTTAAAAGCGGGACGCGAAGTAATTCGATTGATGTACGCTCGCAGAAATGGGTATGCGTCAAGTGAAATTTGGTCTGGGAAAAAGACAGGGATGTAAGACAAGTAAGAGCCCACGGCAACGTCGCCAACTCCGAATCGCTCCCCTTGGAGGTAGGAGGATTCGGCGAGCAGCTCGTTCAGGACAGCGAAAAGCTTGTCCATCACACCCGCCTCGCGTTGCTCTTTCATAAAAATCGATGGTCCTAGGCTAGCATTTGCAAAGTGAGTCCACTGGGAGGCCAGTCCTCTCTCTTCTGCTGTGGAGACGTTGGGATCGAAAACATCTGCCAAATACAGGAGCTGTGCGCCCGACTCGATTAAAGGGGTGCCATCAGCCATTGTGATGACGGGCAGCTTACCTATAAAACAGCAGTGTATCATTTCAACGTGCGAATAATCGGTGTCCGTTCGTGTTTTCATTTCGAAGGGTACAATTCACATGGCTTGAACATGCACAGCATCGAGGGAGGTCAGGGAACCAAGACCGGTCCCGACCACACTATCAAACACTTACCGAAAGGATTGACATTTTTGACGAAGTCTGAAGCTTTGTGCTGTCCTGCACCCATATCTACTTGTACGGCTTCGTAATCAACGCCAAGTTCTTGACAATACCACTCTATAATTTTCGATCTGGACCGATAATACGCCCAGACCTTAGGTTTGTAGCCATGCGAGGATGGTGGTATGTTTCGAAGAGCTGCATTATCAGCTGCAGCGAAGGCACTTGAAAAAGTGGTTCTTGTATATTGAGGACGATACGAGCGTCGGGGTGACAGAAACGTTGGCCGTCTGCCAGCAAGAGGGCGGGCGGGCAGGGTGGGAGGTTGGCTGCCCGGGAAGGCTGACGTCAAGAAAGATCCGCACGTCAACAACGCCACGGCCAGCCCGCACCGCGATCGGAACCTCGCGCTCACTGCCATGCCTGCTCTCGTCGTCCTGGGGAATGCGATGAATATTAAATAGAGACGATGTTTATAAAAGCACTAGGACGGACTTTGCCATGCACGGATTTTGGGAGTTCTCTGATGGGCGCTGGCACTTTCTGCGTGCACTCGTCGCCCCTCCCCAGATGAACAGCAAATCTATAGTCCTCAAGCTTCGCTTGCAGAGTACGTCTTGTATTTCACCCACGGGTTGGGCGCAACTCGAGATCCATGTCTTCATGAAAGGATAGGGGTTACTATCCACAGAGACCAGCACAGCATTATCAAGCGAGTCGGGCAAGTTTTAAGTATGGGGACTTGGCACATGCTTTGAGTTGTTTGGTATCGACCCCTTGGATCACCGCTGCACCGCCTCACGGATGCGCTTTCACTTTTCGAATTATCTCAGCTCTTACTCTAAACTCATTTCTTTGATGCATAATCAATAAACCACGACAGGTCCAAACACCCCCTTCTCTCCGCTAAATCATGAAGTTCTTGGCCCTCGCCACCATCGTGAGCACTGCCTCTGCCTTCCTGGCTCCTGTTCCGATGCACACCCGTACCCAGGGCCGCGTAAGTCATAATTTCGATATTTCTTTTCTGTCACATGCTTACCATCTTGTGCAAGGCGTGGACCGCGGAAGAGCCTTTCCTCTAACTTGGATGGGACCGGCGGAGTGGAATATAGACCTTTACCCCAGAAGGACGCTCTGCACCCAAGCAAGCCTTCGAACAGTCTCACGCTCTTCTCTCACTGCACGGATAGCAATGCTTGCTAATGGCTATGCTTCTCGTTCCTTCTGACTGTATTCGATAAACAGATGTACATGGCCGACCAGGCTCCTGTGGATGAGGAAGTGCGGTCCATCGCCTTGCCGTTCGCTGCCAAGCCGCAGAACTTGAATGGCGAGCTTGCTGGGGATGTAGGCTTTGATCCTTTCAAGTTCTCTGACAAGGGTGATGTGGCCAAATTCCGCGTGGCTGAGCTGAAGCATGGTAGGTTTGGTACGGGAAGAAAACCGCGCGCCGTCATCGCGTGCTATCATGAGCAGACCTTAGTTGTAGAGTGTACTTGAGAGATGTCGTGTGGGGAATCAAATGCCTCGAAAGCTGTCTCGTGCGCTGGCATCTGTGCATGTGCTTGTGAGTGTGTTGTGCCCGCTTCCTATGCCCCCTGCCGGCACGCTCCTCTTATACCCTGCTTGCCTCTTCCTCCCCCCTCCCCGCCCATGACTGGTATTAGGACGTGTGGCCATGCTTGCGGTAGTTGGTGTGCTCGTGCAAGAACTTTACCAGTGGAACGAAAACTTTCCCTCCAAGAACTTCCTGGAGGCCCTCAAGACCGCCCCCGCCCTCGGTCTGCTCCAGCTCTTCGTCTTCCTGGGCGCCTATGACGTAACGACCAGCAAGTTCGAAGGCCGCGTACCCGGCGACATTGGCTTTGACCCTCTTCGCCTCTCTGCGGATGGCCTGCGCGAGAACTGGCAGGTGGCGGAGCTGAAGCACGGGCGCTTGGCCATGATCGCCTTTTTGGCATTTGTTGTGCAAGCATCCATCTCCGACAAGCCCATCCTCGAGCAGACCTTTGAGTGGGCGAAAAGCTTCGCCTAAAGAGCGGCAGCCTCTACCCAGTAACAGAGCGACCACCCCTCCACTAGCCCGAGGAGGAGGGGACCCACTACCTCACCCTCTCACCGCGGTCTTCAGTCCCGGACCCCTTTTTTTTTTACAATCGGTATTGACCTTGGAGTGAGTGCTGTCGAGCAAATGATGTGGTGTTGAAGCTATCGGCCGTGTGTTAGGGCCATCAAAACAGAAATCAAAGCGCCGTCTGGGCTCGCTCTTGTTCATTCGCGGATGGTCGCACGTCATTGCTTTGCTCGAAGTTCTATGCTGTTTCTTTTTAAGATGACCGAGTTGATCCTCAGCGCCTTCCTCCCATTACTCTTAAGAGCTTATTTGTTCCCGAGTTGAGGGCCCTGGTCGATGTAAAGCGCTTATAATGTTTCAAATTTTGAAGCCATTATACTTCACTTGCCAGCGGGACGTACGAGTGGGAGACGCGCATCTCGCCAGCCTGATGCTCTGTCCTTCAGCTTCCCGAAATACATGGGACAATCTCACGGGGAGGAAGCAGGGAAAATTTACAGTGCAGGGGCACGATAAGCTATTG
Source organism: Microchloropsis gaditana (assembly GCF_000240725.1). NCBI lineage: Eukaryota > Eustigmatophyceae > Eustigmatales > Monodopsidaceae > Microchloropsis > Microchloropsis gaditana. The sequence continues at coordinate 19,999 of NW_005803603.1, forward strand.
AAAGAACTTTGTGAACATCAAAGGCTCGTGCCACTATTCGGTCCTTTAGCTGCAAGGACGTCGCGTCGTTTCCTCTCCACCTCCCCATCCCCGAAGTCGGGCGCATATCCAATCGATGTTCACCGTCACCTAATTTTTAGCTTTTTGCGTCATTGAAACCCACAGGCGTTTTTCGATCACCATGACGGAGCGCTGCGTCGTCCGGCACGATGTATCAGAAGTACAGTTTGGGGTGTACAAAGAGGAAGAGATTTTGCGGCTGAGTGTCGTTCGGGTGAGCACAGCAGCAACGTACGATCGACTAGGCAATCCCCTACCCGGTGGATTATACGACCCCGCCATGGGACCGCTGGACGCACGCTCTATTTGTGTCACGTGCAACTTGTCCATGCGCGACTGTCCCGGACATATGGGTCATTTTCCCCTTTCCCTTCACGTCTACAATCCCTTGACGTTTGGGATAGTTTTTCAGGCACTTAGGGTCAAGTGTTTTGGATGCCACGGCTTCCGTTTATCCACATTTCCGTGTAATGTTCTAGCGCTGAAATTGGGTTTGATTGATGCCGGGCTAGCGCACGAGGCTGATAGCTTGGACCAGGCACTTTTTCGGGCGGATCTACATCGCAGCACGATTCTTCGCGATACCGAAATGCGTCTGCGTCGACACCTTCAAACAGCTGGTCAAGTGCCCAAAAGCTGGATACCAGGAGAAACGAAAATAAAACGACGCGCCTTGATCAAAGATTTTCTGCAAGAAGTTTTAAGCTGCAAGACTTGTGACAGGTGTAGTGCGCCCAAAACCACGGTTAGAAAAGACGGGTATACGAAGTTTTTCGTGAGAGGCCGACGCGCCGGGCATAGTCGTGGCGCGGGAGCACACATTCCCTCTGCTCTTGCTGTTGTACGGAATGGGAGACATGAGGTCGAGTGTGGAAATGGGTTTGGGGATGATAGTGATGGAGAGGAGAGCGAGGAGGGCGGCGGGGAGGAAGACGCGGCGTCCCAGGAGAGATTTGCCGCGCGGGGGGGAGACACGGAGGCGGAGGGCGGCGAATACATGGCACCCGCAGAGGTACAGATGCATATGAAGCTTCTATGGGAAGCCGAGCCGGAGCTAGCCACGCTGATATGGGGCAAAGCTGCGGTGGAAAAGTCTGTCTTTTCGGCGCCGGGGGCGGACACCGGGAGGGCTGATGGATGGAAGACCCTCTTCTGGCGCGTGCTACCCGTCACGCCCTCACGCTTCCGACCGCCTAGCAAAAACGATGACGGTAGCCTGGCGGAGCACCCGCAGAACTACAATGTCATCAAGATAATGAACCTGGACGAGCGGATACGCGCCTTGCTGCGAAAGGAGGACGGGGGCGAGGGGGCGACAGGGCCCGAGAATCTCCCCGCCGAGGCGCTATCACGCGTTCTTTCCACTTGGATTGACCTACAGAATGCCGTGAACGGGTACATCGACTCGAGCAAGGACGCGAACGCCCGGCTGGGGGGGGGCAACCTGACCCCTGGGATCCGGCAGGGGCTGGAGAAGAAGGAGGGGCTCTTCCGCATGCATATGATGGGCAAGCGCGTCAATTTCGCTTGTCGGTCCGTCATATCCCCCGACCCTTACATCGGCACTTCGGAGATTGGCCTCCCACTCCGCTTTGCCAAGGTTTTGACCTACTCGCAGCCCGTCACGCCATTTAACGCGGCGCAGCTCCGAGAGGCGGTGGAGAGGGGCGCAGAGGGTCATCCGGGTGCCAATTATGTGGAGGACGCGAGGGGCCGACTGATCGACCTGCGGCGCATGGATGCGGGCAGACGCCGGGCACTGGCGGCCCGCCTCCTGACCCCGCCCGGACAGACGGTGTGGAGACATCTCCAAGACGGAGATATGGTCCTGATGAACCGCCAGGTACGTTAAGGGCTTGGCGGGGATTGCCTGTGGGCAGACGCCTCGTCCTAGGTGGAAAAGTCAGGGATACTTTGGTTTGCACCCACAGGCGTCATGAATCGGTCCCCGTGATTAAAGCATCTATCACAATCACTCCAGTCTTACCTATCAATCATGGGGAATCGAATCAACACCAAATTCCACAATGAGGGACGGATTTCATCGACTCTTGCCCAACTGCCTGACCAACGATAGCATTCTACGTCGTGTTATTGACTAGTATACCGTGGTCTAATCTAGTAGTGCCCCCTATGCCCCTTTCCGCACCAAAACCAGCCGACATTGCACAAGCCTGGTATCATGGCCCACCGCGCCCGTGTCCTCCGAAGCCCCGCCCAGCAGACCATTCGGATGCACTATGCAAATTGTAACACGTACAATGCGGACTTCGATGGCGACGAAATGAATTGTCATTTTCCTCAAGACGAACTCTCCCGTGCCGAGGCGGAGACGATTGCCTGCACGGACGAGCAATACCTTGCGCCCACCAACGGCAAGCCTCTCCGGGGTCTGATCCAGGACCATGTGGGAAGTGGAGTCAAGCTCACTGGGAAGGACTGTTTTCTGTCACGGGCGGATTTTCAGCATATTCTTTTCTGTACACTTTCCGGGTTGCCAGGCGTGGAAGTCGTTCCCCCATACGGTCATATCTACATGCCTGCCCCCGCGATTTGGAAGCCCCAAGAACTATGGACTGGCAAGCAAATGATCTCGGTCCTACTGCAGCACTTAAGTGAGGGTCTTCCTCCACTTAACCTGGACTTTAAGGCCAAAACGCCCGCCGTAGCTTTCGGCGTCGATCAGGAGGAGCACGAGGTAGTAGTGCGTGGCGGAGACTTGATCCGCGGAGTACTAGACAAAGCGGCTTTTGGGGCCTCCGAGGGTGGTCTTGTGCACGGTGTCTACGAGTTCTACGGTCCTCGTTTTGCCGGGCGGCTGCTTACAGCATTAGGGCGCCTTTTCACAGTCTACTTGCAATTCGCCGGCCACACGTGCGGTGTGGAGGACTTGGTTTTGAGCCGAGCGGCGGAGCAACGACGTCGCGCACTAATCACCCGTGCTGGTCGCTTAGGGGGTTTAGCCATGTATTGCTACACCTCTGGTACGGCATTTGAGCCTCCGCCCTTGCCGCCGCTTCCCTCCGCCTCCGGCCAAGCTGAGAAGGATGGGGCCTCGGCGGATGGCCTGAGCGCAGCCGACCTGGCCAGAGTACAAGCCCGCACTGCTGAGTTGTTGGAGGAAGATATGCGCACGGGACAGGTCACTCAGGCAGCGGCCATTGACAATTTCATGCGAACAGTCTTATCCCCGGTTTCAAGCGATATTATAAAGGCCTGTCTTCCGGATGGGCTGACGAAGCCTTTCCCTCATAACGCATTTTCTCTGATGGTTTCCACGGGTGCCAAGGGAAGCACGGTGAACCAGAGCCAAATCTCTTGCGGCCTTGGTCAGCAGGAACTAGAGGGTCGGCGCGTGCCCTTGATGCCAAGTGGTAAATCCCTCCCCTCCTTCCCTCCTTACGATCCGAGCCCACGGGCAGGCGGATTTATCGTGGACAGGTTTCTGACGGGCGTCCGACCGCAAGAGTACTATTTCCACTGTATGGCAGGGCGGGAGGGTCTAATTGACACCGCGGTCAAGACTAGCCGCTCTGGATACCTCCAGCGCTGCCTTGTGAAGGGCCTGGAGGAGCTGCGCGTGCATTACGATAACACTGTAAGGGACGCGGACGCGGGCGTTGTGCAATTTCTTTATGGGGAGGATGGCGTAGACCCCTTGCACGGCAAGTACCTGGATGGACAAGCCCCGCAAATGACCGCTTTGGCCAGAAACTTTGCGGCTTTGTTATGCCAGTACAAAGTAGACCTGAAGTTCTTGGAACGCACCGGTATGGATTTAAAGACAGCCCGCGCTATGCATGAAGAAATCAAGGCAGCGCGATTGCAAATCAAAGAGCAGGCACAGAAAAGAGAGCAGAAAAGTTTAAGTGCCGTGAGGCCTGCACAATTGAAGGTAGGCAACATGGTGTTGACCAAACGTCTGAAGCGAACGAGGACAGAGTGGATCACGGGGGCCTGGCTGCCTGGTTGGGAGCCCGCCGAGGTGGTGAAGGTGCACGGTGCCAAGGGGGCGAGTCGTCCTGCCACTTACGACCTAAGGTATATTTCGGATGGTAAGGTGGCCAAGCGGGTCCCCCGGCGCATTCGACACACTGTCGTGGAGCCCTCTCGCCCAGCCGCCTCCGCTCTCGACATTCCCCCCCCTCCTCCCTCCTCATCCGCTTCGCAAGTGGATTTAATCCGGTGGCCCTATCTTCCTGACCCGGTGCTGGGACGAGCCAAGACGCAGTTGGGTCTCCATTTGGGAGCTATCAGCGAACGGTTTCAAGATGCGATTGAGGACTACCTAGGCCGCGATCCCGAGCACCTTTTCCAAAAATCAGAGATGGGGGGCTCAAAGAGCAAGGCTGGTCTAGAGTTGTTACTTTGGCTCAAGTACATGCGCAGCTTGACGTCTCCGGGGGAGGCGGTGGGCTCCATCGCGGGACAGTCGATCGGAGAGCCTTCCACCCAAATGACTCTGAACACCTTCCACTTGGCCGGGCACGGTGGCGCAAACGTCACATTGGGCATTCCCCGGCTCCGCGAAATCATTATGACCGCCAGTCGGAACCCGAAGACCCCCTCTATGACCGTCCCGCTCTGTACTTCGATCTCACGCTCCGAGGCTCAGCGCCTCTCAGCCCGCCTGCGGCGCCTGCAGCTGCTCGAGGTTGTCCACCACACACAGGGCGGTGTCCTGGTCAAAGAGCGGCTAGGGAGGTGTGCCAGTAGTGGGGTGACCTGGCAACGCTACTACACGGTGTCCCTCCGGCTGCACGACGAGGAGGTGCTTCAGGAGGCGTTTGGGTTGAGCCACGAGGAGATGTTTGAGGTGATTGCCACGCGCTTTGTGAGGCAGCTGCTGGCCTCTGTCACGGCGGAACTGCGGAAGGTTGCCAGCCGAGATGTCGTGAGACTCCTCAAGGAGCGTCGTGGGAATGCAGCAGACGCGGAGGCTCGAGAGTCGGGAGAGGCGAGCGAAGACGAAGCGGACATGACAGGCCTCGTTGGCGGGAGGGGCCCGGGGATGAAGGCGGCAGCCAGGGCAGGCGCAAAGACAAGCCCCAAGCTTGCTGCAATGGATGTCGATGGGGAAGAAGACGAAGAAAGAGAGGAAGAGGAGGACGGCGACGAGGCTCAGGGCACTCTGAGCTTCGGACGAAAGGAGGAGCGTGGCGAGTACGAGCCGGACGAGGAGGAGGACCCGAGCGAGGATATCGGGGACGATGCTTCAGGGATCGAAGAGGGGGTTGAGAATTCAGGCGAAGGGCAACTATCTGAAGTGCCCGCAAAGCAACGGCGAAATGGCAGCAGGTTTGACGATGTCGCCGCTGTCGCCAAGATTGATCATCCTTTCTTCGAGAACTTACGCTTTGAACGTGAAACCGGTGTGGCCCATATCACACTCAAGACCCGTGCCTCTCACCGCCGGTTATTAATGGTCAGTATAGTTGAGGCAGCAGCTGAGCGATGCACGGTGCGTGTCTCTAAAGGTATTGCGCAAGCTTTTGTAGTGGAGGGAAAAGACGGGCGATGCAGTATCCAGACAGAGGGATGCAATCTGTCCGAGTTGTGGGAGGTCGGTGACGCAGCACTGGATCTAAACAACATAACTAGCAATGACATTTGGGCCATGCATCAGACGTACGGCGTGGAGGCGGCTCGGGCCACAATTGTGAAGGAGATAAAAGGTGTTTTTGGGGCTTACGGTATCGCTGTGGACCCTCGACACTTGGGTTTGGTTGCAGACTTCATGACTTATCAAGGTGGCTTCCGCGCTTTGAACCGTATTGGTATGTCCGAGGTCTCATCGCCATTTTTGCAAATGAGCTTCGAGACTACTGCCACCTTCCTCACAGAGGCCGCGCTCAACTCTGAGAAAGATGATTTGCAAACTCCATCGGCGAAGTTGGTCATGGGCCAGCCTACGGGGAATGGCACAGGGTCGTTTGACATTATGATTCCTGTTGATATGAATAGGAAAGCCAGCGAGAGCTACGTCGAAGATCCTCTGAAGGAAGAGGAAGGAGATAGGATGGAGGAGGCTTAGGATCGTAAAGGTGAATGGCAGGATAGTATTCAATGTGCAGAAAGTAGAAGCAACGCGTGATCATGACATTCTCGGTAAATTTCACGAGTCCGGGAATCATTTATTGGTTTGATGCGTTTCTTTGCCTGTTATTTCGGAAATTTCCAACGAGTCGCTGCAAGGGGGGGGACGGGGAGGTTGTGGTAGGGCCTGGAGGGATAGGAGGCCGGTGTGTTATCTTCTGTCTAATCTTTGGTGCGGTACACGATAAATATGTAATAAACAACAGGTTGCGAGGATTTTTTACTATGAACGTAGATAAAGCTGTAGAGCAATTGTCTGCAGTGGTCGGGGAAGAAGCCAAAGACGAGGTGGAAAGCAACGAGGAGGACGAGGAGGAACTCCCTCCTCTCGAGAAACGAACAGACATATTATACTGCGGCGGTAGGTGGCAATTGTCGGGATGTTGAAGCATAATTAATGCTTGTGTATGTTCCTTACGCCATTTTCTCTTTCGCAGTTTGCAGTATTCCGCCAGAGTATTGCATCTTTAACCCCCCTGATTTGTACGCCGATTGCCTGAGATGGCAAGCGAAGTGCCACACGGAGCTTTTACCTGAGGTAATTATATGCGACAAATTAAGGCTATACAAGAATGCCTGGTTGCCCAATTGAGACGTTTTTCTCATAGAACTAGACTACTCTTCTCTATGTTCACTCTGTAGGGTGCATCGGTCGACGACATGCTGGCAAAGCTTAATCTGCACAATTCCGGAAGTGGAGGGAAAATTAACAGCAGTGGTGATGGTCGAGCAGGTGTCAATGCAGCAGCAGGCGAAGGAGAGAGCACAGGCGAGGGTGAAGAGGTGAGATTGAAAAGAAAGCAAGATTGTTTTGCAGCTCATTTCCAATCTATTCATTTTCGTCACACAGGATGACGGAAACGGAAGAGAAGAAGACGGTGAGATGGCAGAGACGCATCTCTATGAAACATAGGGGGACGATGTGTGGGTTGCCCTGACTTCTGACGACAAATTTATTCCTTTCTTTTCAACAGAATGCGGCAAAAAGAAGAAAGGAGGGCCTAAAGGGATTAAGAAGAAGGAGACGACATCAGGGGGCAAGGTCCTCATCATGCGCATGTCTCGGAATAAGCGCAAGTCAATCACAGTGGTCACAGGCCTCGATTCCTATCCAGGTGAAGACTCGTGGAATTCTGGAAACCGATTTCTCTCTCAGTGAAGCTCCCTTGACTGTACGGCCGCTCGTGATATGATTGTGAGTGCATTTCAGATGTGCTGTGTGTGCTGCCTGTCACCCTTCGTCCTCATAAACCGCACTTACTTTTTACCCAGATTTGAAGCTCAAGGACGTGGCCAAGGCGTTGGGAAAGGCCTTTGCGTCCGGAGCATCTGTTTCGGATACCGGCAGCGGAGGGAAGGAAATTGTAATTCAGGGCGACGTCATTGACAGCCTGGCGATAATGCTTGAGGAAAAGTATAAGGTAGGTAGCAAGGTTGGCAAAATCTTCAAATACAACCAAAGAATGTGACACGAAATTCCTTGTCCTTTTTTCTGTAAAGGTACCCGCGACAAATATAATGATCAAATCATAAAGCACGTCGTCCACAAGGAATGTCAGGAGACGAAGAGAAAACATCGATGGCGCACGCCTTGTGTTCCAGCGTTCACCAGACAAAGCGTCAAGCCTGAAGTTTAAGAGGTAGCGCGAGACAATAAGCGTAACTTAAATGGAAAGATCAACTAAAATGCGTCTATTTGTATGTTATTTTCGTTTTCTTGTAACTGAGAAGAAGAAAATCATTACTGCCTCATTTGCTGTGAATGAGGGAGGTTTTGACAGCCATCTTCGAGGCGGAGCGTTTGGAACAGGAACTCGCGAATAAGACGATCCAAGACGCGAACCAGGACGGAAAATCCCTGTGAAAAGCGTACATCCCGCGTTTCGTGCCTGCGGATGCTTTTTCGTGGCCCCGCCAAGCTGCAGCGTGTCGAGACAGCCCATTCCGGGTCATGTCACGTCCTTGGCGGGCTTTTCTTCAGCGACCACCGAACCATGTTCGCGGGGCGGGGCGGCCACCGCCTCAGGGATGTGTCGTGTCCAACTCTGAAGAGATGGTGAAAATGAACAGATTGCGGGGAATGTGAATGTGGGGGCATCACGTTGGAGAGTGGAGCAGGCAGGTGATGTGCGCAGTGTGGAATGTTTCCTCGAGGTACTTTTTGTGTTCCTGAGACCTGACAGAACCCTACCATTTTACGCAAGCATTTGGTACGCAATATGCACGGTGCCTATCTCTTATGTACTTCTCGCTGCTCATGGGCTGTTGTGGTACAAAGTTTGTAAGATATAACGAACTTATATATGTGTTGCGGAAATATGGCCGGGCGTGCGTCAGGCTCACTAAACCATAATCCCGCACTCCATCACACAGGCTGTCGACTCGCTCCACATCGATTCAGGCTGGATTGTCGGACAGCCTAGGCACAGCAGCTCTTGCGCAGAAGTGAAAACAATGCATTGGCTCCTTTTTCAGAACAGAAGCCTAATAGGCAGAGGGGGCGCCCCGCCTGGTGTCGCCCTGCGCGTCGCAGCTTTCCTCTTCTTCGCTGGGGGCGTCGAAACTTTTGTGTTCGGTGGCACATCTTTGTCCTCGCACAAGGTGTCGCAGCAGCCGTCAGCAGCTCCAGTGGAGTGGGCATGGGTAGGGTGGAGACCGTGGTCTGTGGCCCCCCGGCGAGCTTGCTGGGTGGCGGCGGGGAGGGGAGGCGAAGAGTGGGACAGTGCGGGCAGTAGCGGGGCCGGAGGTGGGAACGAGATGGGCCGGGAAAACGTATGGGCCACGCAAGCGCCGGGCGAGGACGACTGGTGCATGGATACGCCCCGCATCCACTATTTGCGGGAGATGGAGAAGCTGGGCCAGGAGGTGCACGACCTCACGGGGCTGGGCAGCGGGGGGGCCGCAGAGGTGCAGGGGCTGGTGGTATCCACGCCTTGGGCGCCTGCTCAACCCTTCCAGCCGTCCTCGGTGCCATTCCCGCAGGTGCCCCCCGGGGCGGCGTCGGAGCAGGCGAAGACAGCGCGGGAGGTGGCCTTGCAGGAGGAGCTGCGGCGTCAGGTGGTGATGGCGGAGGGCTGCGCCATGAACTGGCGCGAGGAGCCGGCTTTCTGTCGGCCTGTGGGCCACGTGCCTGGCAACCGGAAGGTGCAGCAGGTGAAGCTCTCAGAGGACCGCGTCATGTATGGCTCCGACGCGGGGGCGGTGGGGCTGGCCTCAGCCTCGGACGGCCGGGAGCTTTTCCGCGCGCAGGCGCACGCGGCGCTGGTAACGGCGCTCGACTACGACGCGGGCACGGGGTGGATGGTGTCGGCGGCGGACGACGGCGTGGTCAAGGTCTTCCGGGAGCAGGAGCGTGAAGTAGGAGGGGCAGGGGGGGGGCGCGTGGAATCTGGGGGGCCAGGAATGCGCCACCACAGCAGCCGGGTGGTGGCGGCGGAGGTCCTGGACCATCGGTGGGGCCTGAGCGCTTCGATGGACGGCAAGATCGTCGTGTTCGAGCTGGACGGGGGCGCCTTGGTGCAGGAAATGTGGGCATCGGACACGCTGCTGGCCGTCACCGTCTGCAAGAACTACGTATTTGCCGGGCTCCTGGGCGGGCCCGTGGAGGCCTTCTCCATCCGTAACGGCGGCCGCTCCGCCTTCCGCTACATCGCGCAACGGACGCCGGTGCGCTCGCTGTGCGCGTACCCCCTGGCAGGGAACCACATCCGCGTGGTGGTGGGCGGCCAGGACGGGGCCCTGCGCCAGTTCCAAGTGCGGGCAGTCATGTCCTCGGAGGGGGTGTGGCGCGTGCCCCAGGACCGCGCCTTCGACGACCGGCTGGTGCTGGTGTGCAACACCCACGTGGACCCGGACACGCGCGAGGTGGACCAGGGCTTTGTCCTGACGGGCCACCGGGGGCCCGTGGTGGCGGTGGCGTGCGACGAGGAGAAGGTGGTGAGCGCCTCGGAGGACGGTTCTGTTATCGTCTGGGACGCAGCCAAGTCCTCCCCTCGCTTCACGGTCCGTGCGCATGTGGACGGCGACCTGGTGGGGGCGGTGGACTTCAACGAGCGATATCTGGTGAACGACGGCACGCAGGGCAAGGTGATGGTCTGGGACTTCGCGGTCGGCCACCCGCCTCGGAGGCCCGGGAGCAATGGGCTGGGGGCTGCTGCAGACGTCGGGAGCCTCGGCGGCAGGCGTCGACGGCCCTCTGCGGCAGGCCCGCGAGGCTCGCGTGGCCAGGGCGGGGGGCAATCCCGTCGGTCGCGGACCTCCTCCCCCTCCCCCCG
>NW_005803602.1:0-1456 GCF_000240725.1 Microchloropsis gaditana
ACCTCCTCCAGCCAGGACGCTTGCACGGCCGCCATTTCCTCCCGCTTGGGGTATCGAAAGCTCTCCAACGCCACGGAGGCCACCACCTCCGGACCGTGCGCCTGCAAATGCCCTTCCAAGGCCATCACCACGTTGCGGGTTACTCCTACGTACCGCAAGGTCCCCGAAGCGTCGTACACTCCGTACACTGCCGCCAAGCGGGTATCCTGCAAGTCTTTCAGGAAAGATGCGGCAGGGAAAGGGCCTTGCGCTCGGGTGAAGGAAGTCGACATGCTTCCCGCAGGCGGTGTCCTCGTACCGTGGGCGTCGTCATCGCCGTACAGAAACTCGTGCAGCCCCTTGTGACCTTCTGGAACATTGTCGTCTGCGGCCACTCCGGACGCGACGTTGCCCGGGCTCTCGGCAGCGCCTACTTGCAAGGGTGCCGGGCGTGTGACTGTTTCTGCGGCCGAAGAAGATGGAGGACTATGATACAGGACTAGGGTTGATGGGTTTTGAAGTGCTGCTGGTACCAAAAAAGCTCGAGTCAAGAGTTGTTGCTCTAATACAAGGGTGGACCCAAGCAGGAGGGATAGGAAGGTCGAGGTGGGCGTCATCATCCTTCGCAGCGGCCCTCTCCTCATCAAAGCGAAGTCGCGGAGCTGCTGTAGGGTCAAAAGTCATGAAAAGGAGGGGGCAATGTTACATACATAGTACAAATTAGTTCTAAGAAGGCGAGTGCAAATGCATCTCTGAAAGGCTTTGATTTGCGACGGTTGGGCCTTCATTCGGTATCTACACGTTTTGTGGCTCGGCCAACGGCGTGGGGGGAAAAAACTTGGATAAAGGTCCTGCCCGCCTCCAAAATGCAAGATTTGCTGTGCCAAAATCGAAGGAAAGACTGAGGCCCCAAATGCCTATCAAGCGAAATCCAAAGCAAGAACACGCCGCGCAGCGCCGAGAAGTCAACGTCAAGCCCGATGGACCCAAGAGCTACCGTAACACCCACGTAATACGAAAATTCGGGGACAGGGGTTCGAAAAGCGATGAAGTCAAGGCCGATGTGGGCCCCGCGCAGTCGGCGGCAGACGGCGTTTCTGAAGTTGAAGCGCGCCCAACAGAGAATTAATACCGCGTGGCCAAGACCACGAGTCACAGGAGGGAAATACAGGAAGGTAAAAAAAGGTGTGTGAAGACTGACTTTGCTGTGGTTGTGGTCGGATGGTCGAGGAGAAAAAAAAGAGGACGGTGCAAAGCTTTTCCTAGCAAGCAAGTTTCTCCCTGCCTCTTAATGCCCATTTGTTCTAGGCAGGACAGACTGGTTTCCTGGGGGTTCCGTATCGTCAATTTCCCCCCTTGATAGTGAATCCTGTTCCTGCAGAGTTTCTAGACCCTATCTGTGCACGGAAGGAGGCTTTTTATCGCCTGTCGCGCACGCGTGGGGTCCAAAAGCTGGAAACAGGGGGCCGGGGGGGGG
>NW_005803602.1:1466-9078 GCF_000240725.1 Microchloropsis gaditana
GGTGCGCATCAAAATCAAGCATATGGAGCTCGCCATCATCCGCCGTGAGAGCGCGGGCACGGGGGCAAATGTCATGAACGAGAGTGAGACGCTCTGCAAGTTCGAGGTGATGGACGGGGCGCCGGTGAAGGGCGAATGCATCCCTCTCCGCCTGTTCCTGTCCTCCATTGCGTTGACACCCACCTACCGAAGCGTTAACAACCGTTTCTCCGTCCGTTACTATTTGAACCTGGTGCTGGTGGACGAGGAGGACCGGCGGTATTTCAAGCAACAGGAAGTGATTTTCTATAACAAGGAGCTGGGGTGAGCTTCACCGCCTTGCAGCAGCTATCTTCCTTCTCGCGCCTGCTTCTCGAAGAGGGAGGGGCTGGGTGGTTGTAGAGAATGTGGTCGGCTCAGGTCGGAAGCGTCGGTGTCAGGTCACGGCACACTCGACACTGGCAGGGAAAATAGAGGCGGTGACTAGAGGGGATAAGGAAAGGAGTGGCATGGTTGTGAATACAGGGAGGAGAGGGTTTGGGACGGGGGAAGACGATGAACGAAACGCGTAGCGACACGACAAAGAAAGTTTTGGAGGGAAGGATTCGATGGCCGGGTGTTTCTGGAGGGGCTTCATATTTTCTGCCGGTTCCACTCGATGCAACGGGCCTCGGAGTGACCATGCGATGAGTGTCAGCCCCTGTAGTTCTTCTCTTGGTTTCCTCACGCCCGTATCCTCGAGATTGCCGCCAGTCCCAGCCTCTGGATTCTCATTTCGTCAAGGGTGACCCTCTCACCGTCACTTCGTGTTTCAATAGACTACAACTACCTAATTACATGCTCCCATCTTCCCTTCCTCCCCCTTCCCTTCCCTTTCCCTCAAACCTGCCATCGCGCGGGCCCGACCGCCCTCTCTTCGCCGGCCCTCCCTTCCGCCCTCCCTCCCGCCCTCCATGACTCCCTCCATGACTCCTACGCCGCCCCATCTAGAACTCCATCCCCTCCACCACATCGCCCATCCGCCCAAACACGTCCAGGACCAAGGTCAAGTCGTCGGCGGCCACCCCAAAGAGGCCCTTGAACCAGTCGTACAAGAAGAATTGAATCCCAATCAAAAGGGCGAAGAAAACGACCCGGATGTCCACGCCCGCGAACAAATTCGTCCAACCTCCTGGCTCGGCGAGCATGACCTTGACCATCTCCCGCCAATCGGTTTCCTCCTCCTGGGCGTTCACGCGCGTCAAGACGGCGTCGGCGGGGCAGCCGGTGAAGGCCCCCGCGACTCCCGCGGTGATCCCGGCCAGGAAGGAAACGGCGAGCGACAGGGTTTGGGTCTCTCGCGCCGCGGGGAAGAGGGAGAAGAGGGAGCCCCGGACGATTTCAAAGACGAGGAATTTGGTCATGATGAAAGGCACCTCCCGGAAGAGCAGGGGCTCCAGCCCATCGTAGATCCCGCGCACGCCCAAGGTGGCCAGCATCTCGTTCCCGACCGTCCAAAAACTCCCGAAATCCGCCGAGGAGGAGGAGGAGGAGGCAGGGGAGGAGGCAGGCGTGGCCGCCGACATCATCCGTATCCGCACTGCCTCCAGGGGACAGGTGAGGACGCAGGTGATGATGGTGGAGAGCGCCGAGGCACCTAAAATGATGGGTATCTCAAACACTTCCCCCGGGCCCGCCCCCACCAAGTCGGTCAACGCCCTCCGGAAAAACTCGTTGAAGCCTGGCAACAAGGGGAGAGCGGGAGGGAGGGAGGGAGAGAAGGAGAGGAGGGGGAGGAGAAAAATGACAGAGTGAGCCCCGCGGGCCCAAGGCACGATCGTAAAACAACTCAAGGTCTCAAGGGTTGGAGTGCGCTTTCACTGGATTCATCATAGCCCCTCAGGAACTTACCAAAACCCAGCATGCCCAGCAAGAAACCGGCCAGACTCGTGCAGTCCCACGCCCTGTAAAACGCGTTACCCCCTTCTCCTCGGATCTTCTCAATCCCTTCCCTCCATCCGCCCGGGTACAGGCCCGGCCGTGCCTGTAAACGGGTTTTCAAAATCTCCAACGGCTGCAACGAGGTCCGAACGATAGAGATGCAACAGCCTCCCGACAGGGCCAGGCGCACGTAGTTCTCCAAGGTCAGTTCTCGCTCCATTTCGATAGGGCTGCGGCCCACGCGGCCAAAGATCGGGTCGTAGAGGGTGTTTTCCTCAGGCCGGAACGTCATCAGGTCCTCCTCCGGCTCCCCCCCCACCACGAACACCCCCCGGACGGGGTCGAATTCCAGGACCGTATCGCTAGGAAGGAGCTGCTGCAGCTGCGCAGACAGGGAGGTCGGGTTGTAGTCGGAGGGAGCCTCGATCCGAGTCACGGCCGGGCGGACCACCGCTTTTGCCAGGGCCTGCTTCCCGTCCGCTTCCGCCGGCGGGGCGATGGTCACCTCGGCGCCCAAAGGCACCGTATACCCAGCCCCTCCATCCAAGAGCTCCACCGCCGCCACCTCTTGGTCCAAAATCGCCACCGCCGTGGCGGCCCCGCCCTTGTTCACGTCCAAGGGGGAAGAGGCAGAGGTAGAAAAGGAGGAGAAGGAGGAGAAAGGCCCGTTCGTGTCGGCGGCCGCGGCCATGGACTCCAAGCGACGCTGTTCCTCCGCCTCGCCGGGGCCCCGAGGGAGGATGGTGACGGTCACGGGGGGGCCGTCCTTTCTGTAGCCGTTGCCTCGGTCCACAAGCACCAACTCCTTCACCCGACCCGTCCCTCTTTCCAACACGGCTTCCGCCCGGGCCCGGCGGGCATCCGGCCCTCGAGGGGGCTCACTGATGACCACCTCGGGGGGGATTCCCTGCGTGTAAATGCTACCCGGAGAAGTGAGGACGAGGCGACGCAGACTCCCCGTCTCCCGTAGCACGGCCCTGGCTCGGGCGGGCTGCGGCGTGGGCATCATCGGGCTGCTGATGGTGACCCGAGGAGGGGTGCGAGCTGTGTAGCCGTCCCCGCCCGTGACCAGGCGGAAGGCCGCCACTCGGGCGTTGTCGGTGTCGACCAGCATGCGCGCGATGCCCTGCACGGGCTGATCCTTCTCCAGAAAGGAGAAGAGGATGGCGAGTTGCCGACGGGCCTCGGAGGTTTGCCCGTAACGGTCTTTCAAAAGTTCAAACAGGCGTTGCACGCCTTCCGTGCCTTGGTAGTCGTACAAGCCGATCTCGGCACTGTCGGCAATGGCGGCAAATTGTCCCCGGCGAGTCTCGGCCACAAGGGCCTCTTTGTAGGTGAACGGGATGTCCCGAGCCAGCTTCGCCCACAAGAGTTTGTCGTCCTCGTCGAAATTCACCAGGAAACGGGTCAGGTAGGTGACGAATCGCACCGGGTATGTCTTCTGCCCCCGGTTCTGATCGCGGGCGCGACCCTCCACCTCGCTGAGACGCCGCCACCCCAAGTACCCCTTTCGGTTCGCCTTCTCCCCCAGGAACGAAGACGTTCCCACGCCTTCCAGTGTTGAGGCGGTGGGGGAGGTGGAGGCAGTTGAGCCGCTTGGGGCTTGCGACGGAAGGGCGGGGCCGCGGCCCAAGTCGAGCTTGCTCGTTTTTACTGCCAAGCCGGTCAAGAGAGTCACGCCCACCACGCCCAACATGGCGTCGCGCGTGAGGCCTTTATGCCCCTGGCGCCCGCCTGGCCTGCTTTCCCTTCCCTCCCGTTGACTATCCCTCCGCCCTTTTTCCGGCGCCCCGGCCTCCGCCCCCTCCGCCTCTCCCCTTTCCTCCAAAAAAGTGGCTTCCGAATCCCCTCCTCTTCTCCGCTGTCGTCGGCGTTTCTCATCTTCATCGTCCTCCAGAGAAGGAGAGCCTCCGCCGGGGGTGGCCCGTAGAACTGTGAATACCGAGGAGGATCTGGCTGGGAAGGGTGAAAGGGAGAGGAAGGCGCCAGGGAGGGAGGCCCCTGTAGGAGGAGCCCGCGTATTAAAGGAGGGTCCGAGCAGCTTGGTCATGGCCCTTGAGGAAGTCGAAGAGAAGGTGCGGGAAGGAAGCGCCAGGGGCAGAGGGAGGCTCGGGGATGGACTTCTTGTCTTGGAACGCCCACTGCCGGCGCGGAAGGCGGACGTGTATGTGACCATGCTAAAGAGGGCCAGAGGCAGCACACGCAAAGCTGCGTGGGGAAGATGCTCTAGGTTAGAAAAAGCTTTACAACAAAGGTGCATGAGGCACAAGTCTGGACGAATCACTGGGATTTGCATCGTACCTCGGCGTCGTCTTCTTTTTGCTGACATACCACTGCTGCGGAGGCGGTTGTTCCCGGCACTCACATCCATCACACGATGACTTTGTCTCAAAAATGGCAACGACAAGGATGATGATGCATGCACCTCCTCCATGGCCGCTGTCTTGCGTACGAATGGGGGGGAAATCAAATTGAATGTTGCTTGGTCAAGTCAGGCACAAAGGAGTAGTACGTACTCTCACAGTGGCATCTGGGGGCTCGGACGTCTGTCGCGGCCAAGTTATTCGCATCTTTGCCTTCCTGCCCCACGGACACCCGACATTCAAATCAATATATGCCAGTTTCTACTCGCAGTCATGACCACAAGCAAAAGACGCCATGGGAAAAGAAATGGTGCTTGCTGCGTGAATAAAGGGGGAAGGAGCGAAGGAGGGAGGGAGGGAGGGAGGGAGAGAGGGCACGCTTGCCGTATCTTGCTTTCCCCTCTTTTTGATATGCTGAAGCTGTTTGGTCCGGGAAAAAATGTGACAAACACATAATGTTCATTTTACAGCATGAAATGTCATTTTAAATAGCACGGTACAAACATAGCTCAGTGATCTTTTTTTCCCCCTTTTTAAAAACGCCTTATCACAAGAAAAAGGGCTGCCGTGCCCAACGTTCCTCATCCTGGTTTCGGCTCTCCATGGTTGCGTTGCATAACTTTAATTTCAAGAAATTCGTCCGACAACAACACCACATAGGTCACATGTTCATGTTTGCACTTTTCTGTGGCGCTGAATGAGTTCGCCTGCTCCTTCACATGGATTTTGGTCTTCACCTAGTAGTCCTCCTGACGGCGACGCCTCGGTTCCCCCTTCTCTCCCTGCAGCAAGTGCCACCCCCTCGAAGAAGACCCTCTTGCGGGAGGCCCTCATTGCCTTTTATGAAGTGCACAACCCGTCTCAGCTTGTCGACGTTTTACTTGATGAGATTGTCGCTAAATATTTGGGACAGGAGTCTCAGCTCCTTGCCAGGCTCCATCGCCGTTACGGAGAGATGCCCCGCGTGCCGTACCTCCCTCGCAACGGGGGAAAACTCTGCATGGGCTGTGATGACACTCTTCCATACAAATCAATGGACGACTCAGCTCTAAATCATGGGTCTTCCATCGGCATTCACTCGGAAGCAGAAAAAGCGTCGGATGAAGCACGTGCCAACCTCCTCTCCCCTCACTTTGACGCCACCTTCACGCTCACGCAGCTGCCCCGAATGCGCTCCTCGGTCAAAGCCGTCATCCCTGTACCCGACGCCCCGCTTTTTGACAACTTGTCCCGCTCCCGTCACCTCTTACCCCCGTCGCACACCGACTACATGCCTCCTTGGGGTCCCAAGGAGGAGGCCGCACGAGCCGCACGGAGACAAGCGCTCGTCGCGAAGAAGACGGCGATCGCAGCCGCCCGCGGTCCGCCTCTTCTTCAGGTGTTGGCGGAGAGCCTCAAAACCGGTCCGACGGGGTTGCTGTACCGGTGCTATCAGGAGAAGAAGGCGGTGGTGGTGACCGTGCGACGCCGAAGTGGGTTGAGGGGCACGGTGACGGGCCGGCTGCGGGGATTCGACCGGCACTTCAACCTGGTTTTGGAGGAGGCAGAGGAGGCGCTCTTTGTGCGAAGAGGGGAGGGAAAAGACAGAGGGGCGGGTGAGGGGGAGGGGGCCGAAGGAGAGCAGAAGGAGAGGAGGAGGAGTCAGCGGAAGAGGGGGAGGCGGGCGGGGAGGAAGCACAAGCTGCCTGGGAAGAGAAAAGAGGCACAACGTGAGCAAGAGGACGATAGCCTTGTCGGGACAGAGGAAGGACAGGACCAGCCGGCAGTGAACGGAGGGAGGACGGAGGAATGGGAGGAGGATCCGGAGGGCGGGAGAAAGAGGAAACGGGCGGAGGCCAGAGGGGGAGTCGAGGAAAGACAAGCGGGAGGGGAAGAAGCAAGCCTAGCAAAACATCAAAAGACGGACGCACGGCAGGACCAGGGAGGGAAGGATGGCGGGGGGGAGGGGGTCTTGCGTCGCACGTTCCCCTTGGTGGTGGTGCGGGGGGACAACGTGGTCATGGTCTTCGAGGCGGCCCCCGCCCGGTCCACACACGCCCGCTGATGACATGCCGGGCTCTCCCATATCCGACTTCTCTCGCTGCTTCCCGAGCCACCTCCATGCTGGTGCCGGCCTCGGCCCTGCACCTCAAGCTGAAAACGGTGATCCTAGATTCTCCGCCGGAGCGCGGTCTCTCGCGCCCTGAGAGGCGGGAGAGGCAAGGATTGGGGGTCGGGTCGTGTCGACCACGCGGGGGGAGGGTTGAGTCAGCTTAGCATGCGAAAGTACTGTGTGTATAGCCAGCACCTCGAAACTTCTAAGTTTCGTGAAAGTATTTGTTTGCGTGATTATATCAATTTTTTCATGGATAAAGGTGTGCCCGCGGACCGGACGCAGGGTTCATGTTAGGCCGGGCTGTGTCAGAGGCAACCGGCTTCTGTTCCCCCGACTACGACCGTGGTATCCCACGGAATGGCTGGCTGTGTTATTTTACCCCCTACTGGCTGTCCTTTCATCCAAGCAGGGCATTTCCTTGCGCGCGTCCTTGCTTTTCCGCCCTCCCTCGCGCCGGTCGTCCCCCGCCCGCCTTGGCTCCGCCCGTCGCCCTAGACTACATGCACATCCGTGACCCCCTGCATACCTTTCAAAGCGTAAACCACGCCCATTTTCACTTTCTCTGGGCCCTGGTATACGAGCTTTACCACCCCCTCCTCGCTCACGCCCCCAATCGAGGCGGAGGCCCCCAAGCCCCGGATGGCCGGCAAAATTTCGCTCAATTTTTCCTCCAATTTCCGTTCCAAGGCGGCTGTCTCGGTCAAGGGGGCGCCCGTCTCGTCCACAGAAAGGGGCGCGTCCGAGACCGCCTCCACACTTCCCAGCTGGGTGAATTTCTCCCGCAAGACCCGCTCCACCCCCATCTTCATGGTGGTCGTGGAGGACGGGCAGGAGCCACAGGCCCCTTGCAGGCGGAGGAAAATGTCCCGGGCCGCCAGGTCGATACGCACCACCTCGATGTTGCCCCCGTCTGCGATCAAGTAAGGCCGGACTTCCTCAAGGACGCGGTCCACATTTTCCGGCGTCAGCTCCAGCGTGTCCTCCGCGGGGAGGGAGGATGACGGGGGCGACGCCGGCGGAGGGGAGGAGGAGGATCCCGCTCCTCCCTCCCGGAAGGGACTGGCGATCTCCCCACCTCCCTCCTTGGCAGCCGCGTCCCGCGTGCCCTCGGGGATCGTGGACCGGGTCTGCCCCTCGATCATGCCACTCCAGTCACTCTCCTCCACAGCCGCCTTCAGTTGCGCCCGCCGCGCCGAACGCGCTGCTTCTGCCTCCTCCCCATACTCCTCCTCCTCGTCCAGGTCCTCCAGTTCGT
>NW_005803602.1:9088-11637 GCF_000240725.1 Microchloropsis gaditana
CTCCCCCTCTCCCCCCCGTCCTCTCCCTCGCCTTTCTCCATCTTTCTTTCCTCCACACAATCACCCGCCCACCCATGGTCATGGTCATCAGGCTAAGAATGAATCTCTCCCCTCCTTTTCCCCCTGGTGGTCCCTCGATTCTTCTACGCCGCCCCCAGCCCGCGACCTGCCTCCTCTATCACCCCGTCACGGTCCCTTCTTCCCCCTCCGTTGCTTACCGAAAGGCCGATGAGTTGTCGATTACATACGGTCCACCCTTCTCGCTGATCTTCTTGGCGTATTGCAGGGCGAAGGTGCCGGACACAGCCAAAAAGACAAAGTCGCATTCACGGGCTGCTTCCACGGAGAAGAGCTCGATTTTTTTCTCCCCATATGGCGTGCTCAGCGTCTTCCCGGCACTCCGCTCGGACGCAAAGAGACGCAGCGTTTCCAAAGTGACCGGGAATCGTCGATCTTTTAAAACCTTCGGATACGGAAAGATAAAGGAGGATGAACCAATGGAAATATGGTGTAGGACAGAAGTAGAGGGGGGAGCCATGGAAAAGGAAGGCAGATAAGGCACGACAAGCGAGGAATTACTATGACGGGGTATTGTTTCTGTCCAGAGAGTCAATATTGTCATCCTCCATCAGATATTTTGAAAGAGGTTTCGGGATTATATCAATTTCTCAGACGCACCTTGATCATCTCTGCCCCGACGGCCCCTGTGGCTCCCACCACCCCCACTTTTTGCATGGCATGGTGAGAGGAGGAACTGGACATACTTGCTCAGCTGTCGGCTAAGTGGAAGAATGGCCGCGCGGAGATTCGTGTGAAAAAGGGGGGGAAAGGGAAACGTGAGAGGGATAGATCAGGGTTGTAAGATCTAAGCTGAGCTATTGAGGAGGCTGGGTGCCTAAATTGAAGCACGTCTGTCGAAGCCCACGACCACCCGCAGGCGCGGACAGACGGTGGTTCACCGAGCCTACATCCACAGCACATGATTGAAAATTGAAAGGCATATTTTCCCGGGACTGCGGGGTGTGTTACTTGACCCTCGCGTGACATAGCCTACGGGCTTCAGCGAGGAGGCGAACAGGGCAAGGAGGGAGGGGAGGAAAAGGAGAAGGAAGATGAAGGCATTTGATTCACAATTTCCTAAACTTTACCCCTCATTTCGTGGGTGGCATCCCTCCAGCCAGATTCTACAGAAACTTTTTGTTTCCTTGCGGTGGCGGACGTGCTGCGAAAGGTTGAGCTGTTGCTCAGGCCACCGGCCTCGGTCTGGGAAGAAGGAAGGCCGGGCAAAGCACCATGGTAAGGGCATAGTGTTCTCATCGTCTATCACTTTTGAAACCGATGGCATTTTTAAAGCGCTGAGGCAGTCAAGAAACAAAGAACATACTTTGTGCGTTTCTCATGACGACTTTTGACCCCACGTCTACTCGTTGGGATCCGCCTCACTTCCCTCCGTCCTTTCCTTCCTGTCATGTCGTTCACGCGGCGCTTCAGTCGCTGTTTGGCAACCTTGTTGGTGGGCCCCAGGCCCGAGTCAACATAAAGCTCACCGGGATCGACCAACGGATGAAGAAAGAGATGAGCAGTGGGAGAGGTACCACCCACCTTCTGCCCCTCTACCAAGCGCACGAAGGAGTGGGCGGCATCGTAGAGGTCATCCTGGCGCCTGGAAAGAAGTTGGAGCACTTAGGGATTAAGATAGAGCTTGTTGGAGCGATCGAGGTAAGAGGACAAAAGTCATTTGGGAAAAGATGGATGTGTACGGAGGGAGAGAAGAGAAGGTTCACCCAAGCATTGTGGGGCGGCCGCCATCCCCTGGCTGGAAGCGCCCTCACGCGGCTCCTTCCTCCCCACTCCCTTGTCTCCCTCAGATGCTGCAGGACCGTGGCTCTGTCCATGAGTTCACCAACTTGGTCAAGGAGCTAGACACGGCCGGCGTGCTCTTCTCCGACAAACAGTACACGTTCGATTTCGCCACAGTGGACAAGCCCTACGACTCTTACACCGGCCTCAACGTCCGCCTCCGCTACTTTTTGAAGGTGACCGTCACCCGTCAGTATGCACCAAATCTAGTGGCAGAGCAGGAGCTGGTGGTGCAGTCCACCACCCAAGTGCCAGAATCCCATTCCAGCATAAAGATGGAGGTAGGCCGCGGCCCCCGCCCACCCCGTGCCTGTCTTGAACGTGCTGTGCTCCCCCCCTTTGTGCCCTCCCCCTTTGAATCCTCTTTGCTTGTCGCACCTCCCTGTAGGGATAAGAATGTACCGGCCTTCAGAGTTGCCCTAGGATAACAACGAGGTGACCCGTGTCATTAATTCTTTTGGCTTTTTCTGAAAATCACGCAGGTGGGCATAGAGGATTGTTTGCACATTGAATTCGAGTACGACAAGCAAAAATACCACCTGAAGGACGTCATTCTCGGTACGCAGAGCCCGATCTCAACATCTCTACCCCTCTACTTTTTGCTGCCGAGGCTGTCACAGATCTTGTTTCCTTCCCCCCTGAGCTCACGCCCTCCATTCCCTTCCTATTCTCTCCCTCCCTCCCCCCCA
>NW_005803602.1:13472-16273 GCF_000240725.1 Microchloropsis gaditana
AAAGGAAGGAGGAGAGAAGAGAGACGTGACGACGACCGCTTCTCTTTGCAGACATGTCCATGTATGTTATGTCACCTCTTATCATGTGGTCTTCTCTCTTCTTGCCCGGCACTCTCCCCCCTGCCTTCCTACCTCTCGACGATTTGTGCCATGTCTCTCTGCGGCACATCCTCCTTCCGCGAGGCCCCCCGGATTCCCTTTCCTCCCTCCGGACGCCGGGGGGGGGGCGGGGGGGGACGCGAAGGGCGTCGATTTGCTTTCTGTGATTGTGGTGGACAACCAAATGCTTGTAAATACACGAGAAAATTGTTACCTGCGACGGGGGTACGGGCTGAAGAAGAAGAGTGAAGGCTATGAAGGCAGCAGGGAAGAGACCTAAAACCGAGGCCCTTGCTGGAAACTAAATGCTACGTTATGATTCTACACACCCCATGTATCCTTTTTGTCGCACCTTTGCACCTGTCTCTCCTTGGTTTCCATCATTTCCAGAGTAATGCGCCTCGTCGTCCATGTGAAGACTGGCATCCATCGAGCGGGAAGACGAGCGCATGGAAGGACAAGGGGTGGCCGGAAGAAAAGCGGATGTCCTTCCATTGATTGAGAAGGACAAAGAAAGGGACGGTAGGAACACGAGAAATACGAGGACATGCGAGAAGAAATAGGGCGTGGGAGCCTGCCATTTTCTACCGCGGTTGCACTTGATGAGGGGGCAGTGCATGGCAACAGGAAGAAAAACGAGACAGCCGGATACCCGCTCTTGATTCTCCACGCCGGCAGCCCAAGTTACCCGCTCTTCCAGCTCCTGCCATCGAGGAGAAGAGAGACGCAACGTGATGAGCTTATGATCCGCCAAACTTCATATCCACCCCGGGTTGAGGAGCGCCGGTTGTGCCCGGCGAGAGGGCGAGGCTCTATCAAGGGGCGGGGGCGTATACCGAGCTTGGCAGAGCCAGGAGGTTAAAAGAATGACGCTGCGTCAGCCTGACACGCCACCCTTCTTGGGCGCCTGTGTGGAACGGCCTTGGATGCTTTCAGCAAGTTCTATGGCCATGGTTGGAAGACAATGCTGCTGCGCGTGAGGCAGATTGAAAAATGGAATGTGATGGGTTGCATGATCGTGCGTTAAGTGGTCAGAGCGCTCCCTCGATCTTTATGATGGGCTGCCACTTCGACGACTAGTTTGTTCCGGATTCCATCATCACAAATGTTATTCACGTCTCACAAAACATGTCACAGTTATTCAACATGCGCGTGATTGCATCTCTTTTGCTCCTGGCTGCGGTATGCAATGCCTTCCAAGCTCCCATTGTTTCTCGAGGTAAGCGGCCACGTCCCACGCTTTCTCACCACGCAGCCCCCTTTATATGGAAGACTCACTTGGATGGAAAACATGCTCGAAATAAAATGGTAGAGAGGTTTTCACGTGTGACAAACGTACGTTTAAACTTCTTTGCCGACTTGTGTCGTAGGGACTCTGTTATATGATCACAACACGGTAGGCCAGCCAAAAGCAGCACGAAGCTCTACATTGTGGTGCTCGCTCACGCAGACACACATCTGCAAATGCGTTGATTCTTGTCGGTATAATAACATCTTCGACTCCTCTCTATCATCTTTGTCCCTCCGTGCCAGGCCGTAGCCGCCAGGCCCCTCAAATGCTGGGCAACTTCTTCAAGACGGCAGCTCCCTCCGCAGCCACTCCCGGGCAAGGCAAAGTAGGCGCCAAGGCCGGAAAGGGCGGGTCTCGCCTCAACTTGAAGAACATCCCCAAAGAAGCCCCCCCCGCACCCAAGAAACTTGCCTCCATCGCGGCCGGTATCACTCCAGGGGGCCCGAAGGTACCGTCTTTCCCCTTCAAGCTGGGGCGGACGAAAGAGGCCAAGGAGGCCACGGCCCGCGTCGTGAATGGGAAGCTGGAGGTGAGGAGGGGGAACACGGGCCGAGGGGGGAGTGGTGAGAGGGTATGGGACGACGAAAGAGAGGTGAGCGGAAGGACACCACGTGCTCTCTCCCTTCATCGCGGTGTCCAGGGAGCGCAAATTTGAGACCGTAGGACCCGATTTTCACGCTGCCATCTCCTCTTTTGCAGGGCTACTTCACCAATGAGCAACTCCAGGCGTTGGAGGTGGCGCGTCGTGAGGTGCCGTCCTCGGCCGCATCCTACTGGCAGAAAATCGCCAGCAAGGTACCCGGACAGACGGCGGAGACCTGCAAGGCGATGACGAACCAGCTCCTGTTGGACAAGGCGCGGGGGACAGGGAAGAATTTCTTTGGCGGCTACGTGGAGGTGAAAGAGACGAAAATGGTGGTGGACACGGAGGCGACGGTGGGGAAGCGCTTGAAGGCAGCCTTTGGGTTGAAATGAGGTGGGAGAGGGAGAGCCAGAGGCGGGAAGAGGGGCAGGGGAAAGAGCGTGGAAGCAGGGAGGAATGGGCCGTATGCGGCACCTGACAAGCGAGCTGATGGCCTTGAGGGAGGTGCGCGGCAAACGCCGGATAAGAAGGGGAGGGGAGGTTAAGGAAGAAGAGAGGGAGGATGTGAAGTGGAGGGGGATTTGCCCCAGGGTTGTGAACATAGCGACGGTAATAGGTGTGGATGGAGACGAGTCAGCAGCGGGCGATGTGGATCCAGGCAATAAGTAATGGAAACCGGGTGCCAAGAATGAAAGGGCAAGGATGTGGGGCCCTCCACCGCCTCTCTTGCCTGCTCGTGCCCCCACTTGCTTCTCCGTTCCTCTTTTCTCCCTGGACCCCTAGACCCTCCCCTCTCCCACCACCTCCCCGCGTGTGCGCCCTCCTTCC
>NW_005803602.1:19533-21546 GCF_000240725.1 Microchloropsis gaditana
CGAGCTCTGCCATGTACGCAGTGTGTGAGAATGTGTCCTTGACGCAGAGGGAAATAGGGAATGACGCCGGACAGGGTCGATAAACGTTGGCACATATATTAGGGTTAGGGTTAGCCCTGGCAAAAGCTCGCAAGCTAAGTGTAAAGGAAAGTAAATGGAAATGCGATACGATAGGGCTCGCATGCAGTGAACTCTTCCTTCCTTCCTTTTCCTCCTCTCGTCCGGCCTTACAGGGCGGCTTCAACCTTATCAAAACATCCTTTTGTCGCCATCCAACATTCCAAAACCCTTTACTTGTACTCAAATTGTGCGATGAAGGCAACCACGATGCCCAAAAACACGGCCGCCACCACACTCAGCACCCCCAGCGTCCAGGCCACGGTGCGCCAGGGCTGCAGGGCAAAAACATAGCATGCCGTATAAGCAAAGCGCGCCACCGTAAAGACGATCGTCAATACAATCACCCCAATTCCTCCCTCTGACTCTTTGGCACTACTGGCTAAGGCAGCTGACCACAACACAATAAGACCCAGAGGAATGTTCTCCAAATCGTTCGCCACGATACGCCGCCATCGCGCATCCTGCTGACGATCAACGTCCGAGACTTCTAGTGGCCGATTCAAGCCGAGCTTGGAATAGTCCTCGTCGATCCTGTTGCCCGATTTGATCGCCGCTCCCCCCTGACAAAAGCGCGGAAAAGATGTACGAAGAGAATGAATAACATTGAGAAATTGGACAGATTGGATACAGGTCATATGCAACAGCCACCCAACATTCCGATCTGCTCTTCTTGAAAAACGCATTTGGTAGTCTTTGTATATTTAAGATGGATTGAATTCCTTACTGTGTCTACGACACTCCACACTTCTGAAAGCGTACACACCTGCATGGTCAGAGTCCAGACGTGTTTTAGATAAAGAAGTCCCGTACAAGTCACCAATGTAGACAGAAGCATGGATCCTCCATAGATTGTGCCATACTCATCGTAACCCATAATTGTCAACGAAACTTTTTCTTTCTTTGAAGAATTGAATCACGTCGCCCGTCCTGGAGACTGATTTGACAAAAATGAGACCCGAAAGTGAATTAGAAAGCCAGCTTTAAAATTCCACAAATTAATAGAAAACAAGATGAAAGCGGTTATTAAGTCCACCTCAGCTTTTCAGAACGCAAGGATGCCGTCGTCAGGTCTTGGATGGCTTTTGGAGGGAACAAGATGCGCTTTATGTGTAGCCGACGGAACTCCGAAACTCCGAGTCGTGTTCCACGCCAAGTGTAAGATGTGAATAGCGTGGCCTGCATGGAGCATGTTGAAACCTTGGTCCAAACGTCTCTTGTATGGTACCATATCTCTCGTAATGGTTATCACATAAAGCTCAGGCGAACGAGTGGCATTTTACGACAAAGCAGGTCGCTTTCATCTGTTGTCTTTGTGTCAACTACATCGTCATCAGTCGTAGTGTTCCGTCAAGATCTCTTTCTGCCCAATGGTCTGGTCTATCGAAAAGTCCGATTAGAAGAATAAAAGACATCGGTGTTGTTAAATAAAAGGATAGCATCCTCGCGGTGAAAAAGGATGAACGTAGCCGTAACAAAGCGCAAAAATATTCGCTTCACCAACAGCGTCACAACACGCATGACGAAAGGTACTTTGACATTTCATCCCCCCTTTTTCCGCCTTTATCCCTTCCCCCCGCAATCTTCCTTAAGGGGCATAATTTCTCACTTCTCCGTCCGCTTCCTGCTCTGCCAGAAGACGGCGCTCAAAATCGTCTCCATAGGCACTAGGAAAACATGAGGGAAGGTTTTCTTCTTCTTCAGGGTCGTGCACAATGACAACTTCCCGGAAGCCCTCGTCGCTGAGAGTGTAAATTTTATCAAGGCTAGAGAGGGTAAAAGAAAAAGTAAGGGAGAAATTAAAGGATGGGAGGACGGGACATGGGCTAGAGTCATCGAATCCCAGTCCCAAAGCCCCAGGGTGTTCCAACCCAACAAGCCCCCGTCTCCTTGTCT
>NW_005803602.1:21944-24812 GCF_000240725.1 Microchloropsis gaditana
TCTACTTCACACACGTCCTCCCTTTCTCTCGCACTCAGGCCTCTCCCCCAGCCCCGCTACCCCCTTTCCCTCTCTTGCCCATCGAGCCCTCCCTGTCCCTCACCCGCCCCTCACATGTCCACGCCCGACACGGGTCTCTCCCAGCTTGTCCGTCGGCCTCCGTGGTCGACATAGAACACGTGCCCCTCCGCGGTTATCCTCTCCTCCCACCCGGCGGGCAAGAGCGTCTCCCCCCCTCCCTCCCTCACAATGCCCGGGGAGACGGAGGCATGGGCGAAGGTTGAGGCCGGAGGCGCCGACGGAGGGAGAGCAACAGCGACGGGGATGGCTTTTGGGGGGGAGCAGGAGGATGCTTGCCAGGAGGAAGGCTGAGGCCCCGGGTAGTCAGGTGGGGGCGGACGACGCGCCCGGCGTCGAGGCTGTGGGCCCGCGGGGATCGGGCGTTGAGAGGCGGGAGGGGCGGTCAAGAAGGGAAGAAAGCGTTGTGCCCAGCTGTCCCGGGCCAAGCCAGCGGGATCAGCACCATGCTCCAGCAGGAGTCGGACCATCGCTTCCTGCTTGGCTTGTGCTGCCAGGAAGAGCGCAGACTTCCCGCTGCGAGATTTGATGGAGACATTGTGCGCGTCGTACAAGTTGGTGGCAAGTAGGAGCCGCACCATGGGCAAATCACCTCGACGGGCCGCGTGCATGAGAGGGGAATAGCCCTAGGGAAGGGAGGGGCAGGCGGGCGAGGGGGAGGGAACAAGAGTTCATGGGGGTTATCAGGAGGCAATTTCTTTCATCTGCCCGGGGATCACTCACCTTACGGTCCAGCTCCAGCGCGTACTGGCCGTGATTTACCGCCAGTAGCTTCCGAACCAGTGCTATGTTTCCATCGGCCGCCGCTTTGCAGAGGCTCCCTTTAGTGTATCCGCTACCTTGGTGACGGACGGCGAGGTAGAGGCAAAGGGCAGCCCACACGTACCACGGAATCTCGAAGGGCTCTGGGGCATAGTTAGGGGTGAGGGAAAGGAGGATCACAGGTTGATGTGGTTGTCACCGTATGGCGTTGAGTGGGTGGTATCTCGCATCCTTCTTACTTACCAAGCACACCAGCAAGTAGCAACAGGCACCCAAGGAGGAGGGAGAGCGTGACCAAGGTGGCATTGATCGAGGACACGACGAGAAGCAACGACGCCAAGCCGACTAACAAACCTAGCTCGATGAACAAGTCCATATGTTATATCCTGACCCTGGCTGCAGGAGCTCTTCTAATGCAGCGCAACGCAGTGTATCCCCTTCAACGCTCGGAGCGTACTGGTGGAAAAGGAGTCCAATCGTGACGTTTTAATTCCTGCAAGAGCATATAAAGCACCTTTTAGCCGATTGATAAGACGTGCGATGCGAACTTTGTCACATTTGCATCGTAAATAGGCACTTAAGTACGATTGTTGTGAAAAAGTCGCTGGGCTTGGCAGAGGTGGGGAGGTCAAAGCAGTGTTCCTCCCCGTCTTGGAAGTTCAATTAATCACCACACAGGGTCTACTTTAGAAGGGCATTTTCCTCATGGACACTGGAGTGCAGTTTATCAGCCATGTACCATTTGCACCGGGAGACAATGCCTTGCATGGACGCCACGGTGTTCACAGGGGGAAGGGACAGCGCTCCCTGAACATGCTTCAATCGCCGTCGCCGCTTCCCCCCTCGTCCCGAGTTTTTAAGACTATGCTCCCCTGGGGCTCAATTCCCATCGCGTCCAATTACGTGAGCTTAATCTCGTGAAGCTCACGCGAAGTGGGTGACCCTTCTTCTTTCTGGGGGTGGAAGGCGTTGTCCGCGAGGGCCCCGGGAGGCCCGCGTACCTCACATTCGACTATCACCAGCGGGGCCCGACCCCTCAACTGATCTTTTCGTTTACCCACCTGTACCTCCTGACAGGCCCCGCCAGCGTCAGGGTCGACATGGGGGAGAAGGACAAGGCTTGAGAGCTGACGACCGGCTCCAGCGACCTCCCCTCAGCCCGGAAGCATTTCTAATGCGCCCTTCGCTGGGAGCGTAAAGCCTCGAAGCTGATTGGTTGCGATGGATGGCGCGCGCGCACGCAACCCGTCAGAGCCCTGCACGCCGTGCGAGGACTCCTCTCGGAAACGTATTCGTCCAGAGCCTGGCCCTGGGTGGGGACCGGCGGCAGTGAGGGACGTCGCCTCCACGCCCTCCCCCGGGGGCCCCCGCGCCCGCGCGCGCCTTGCCCTGCACGCCCGCATCAACCACCCGCTACCTCCATCGATCCAGCGGCATCTGCATCAAATCGTCGTGGCTTGGAAGCAGAACCCATGGTCACTTCGAGTCAACGAGACCCTCCCTCTGGCCCCTGTCCCGCCACCTGAAGAACGTCGCCCGACAGCGGCGCCTCCCTGTGCGCCCACCGCCCACGCCCAGCGCCAGACCCCGAGTCCCACCCTCCCCGCAGGGTCTTGCCAGCCGGAGATGCCACGTGCGCTGTCTCCCAGCCTCTACCCCGAGACCTCGGCATACGCCACGCGGGCCTCCAGCCACGACCGGAGGAGGGTCCGCGCCGGGCGCCCCAGGCCCTCCTGCATCCGAGCCGGGCGCCCCAGGCCCTCCTGCATCCGCCGTCGAGATTCGAAGCAAGACCCCCCTCCGGCTGCTCCCACCCTTTCCGCCCCCCCCACCTCTCCTTTTGTCCTTTTGGGCCTCGGGCCCCCCCATCCCGACGGCCTCGTCCTTATAGCCGCCCGGTCCGGGGCCACCTCCTCGTCGAGGGCGGGGGGGCACGCCTCGGTGGTAGGCGCCCCCGACGGCCCCCTCTCGCTGGCCTGGCACCGGCCTCCCTCCCTCCCTCCCCCCGCCCTCGCCGGGCACTGGCAC
>NW_005803602.1:24822-30422 GCF_000240725.1 Microchloropsis gaditana
ACGGGAGGGGGACACGATCCTTCCCTCCGGATGCTTGTGCCCGCTCCAAGTGGGGCGGAGGAGAGGGAGGGCGGGAAGGAGGGCGGGAAGGAGGGGAGGGGACAAGGCGGCTGCAAAAAGGCCAAAGTCGAGTGAGCGGGGAGGAGCAACGAGGCAAAGAGAGGCGCAGAGGACCCCGACTTGTTGATCAGGAGGCGCGACCCTACCCTCCTAACCCGCAGTCTTTTCCACAGCCTCCCGCCTTCCCCCCCGCCCAACCGGCAGCTTGCAAAGGCAGAAACCCTTCCTCCTGGCCCTTGCCCGCCTCCGTTCCCCCTTGAACCCACCGCAGGACTCCCTCTGCCCCACGCCTCTTTCAGCCCCTCCCCCCATCCGCCCACCATCGGAGCGGCGGCCTCCCACGCCCCCGCCTTTATCAGCAAACCGGCAAACACCAGCGTTGGGAAGGCCATCAATGCCGCCAGAAGCACGGCCAGCGTCTGCCTTTTGCTTCGAAGCTGCAGTTTCCGCTCTGTGTATCCCATCAGACGCGATACGGCCGGCGCCAGGAGGATGGCCCCGCCCACTCGAAGCGGCTTGGTCACCTGCGAGCCGGCCCACGCCATGGCCACCACTTTCAGAAATCGGGTGCTGAGAAGGCGGAGACTCGGCGCACTCGTCGCGGCAGAGATGGCCGCTTTGCCTGTCCCTGCGGCTGCTGCCGTGGCTCCCAGGGCGCTCGGCGAGAGTAGCGGCTCCACGTCCCCATCCACACACAACCAAATGATCGTAATGGCCACCGTATAATATAAAGCGTTGACAATGCCGTAAGCCAATAGACCCGCGGATCCTGTTTCTCGCAATGCTGCGAGTGCTGCACGTAGCCGCCGTAAGGAGAAAAAGTTTCCCTCCCCCCCTGGAGGTGATGACGGTATTGGTGGGTTTGGGGTCACGTGGGAGTCGGAGGAAGAGGTGAAGGAAGAAGAGAAGAAGGAGGAAGAAGCGAAAGAAGATGGAGACGAAGAAGAGGTCGGGAGGGCACGGGGGAAGAGGGAAGGGAGTGAGAAACGACGGCAGGAATGTTTCAGGGGGAGGCTAGCGCGGCGCCATGACGACTCGAGCGGAGGCGCAGAGGGGATAAATGCCAATACACTGGCCATGGGGAGCAAAAGCAAAGCAGTACTTGCCCTCCACCATGGCATAGCTTGCTGTGTGGGTGGGCATGTGCGTGGAAAAGAAAGAATACATCAGAAAGGCCGCAGATGCATCTAGCTTTAAGTTGCTGTTGTCTCGCAGGAAAGTCAACCAAGCTCGACACCTGTCAGGCTGACCCCCCAGCACTCCGTTGCATGATATTAAGGCGGATCGAAAAAGCGCATTCAGGGCATAGAACCGTGACCCGTCTCTGCGTCGCCCGGTGAGAGGATGTCAGGACTGCGACACTTTTTAGGAGGTGTTTTCCATGTGTCCGGACCGGAGGTTTGTGTGCCTTCAGCGCGGTGCTTCCAGAAAGGTGGGAGGATACTTAAGTAGAATGTACGCCCCATCCCGTCACACACACAGGCAGCATGGTACAACCAGCTACAAAGCTACGATCGTTTCTACACCTTTTGCCATCATGCATGCAATACCTTCTGGTAGTGGTCGTCCTTATCCTGTCCTTGGGGCCCGCGAAGGCTTTCATTCCTCTGCTACCACACATGCCACTGCAGCACCACAAATACCTTGCAGGGGGCCCTGATGTTGTCAGAATGGCTGTACAGGACTCTTCTACACTTGTGAGCCTTCCTCATGACGAGTATATCAACACTCTTCCTGAGCAGGTATGGTAGTTGGCGAGAAGATGCTCAAAAGGCCACGTAGACACACCCTAGCACATCACTCTCCCAGCTTTTCCCCTTTTCATGGCTCTCATCTTGCCCTCTGTTTCCCTGGCAGGCAAGGAGCATGAAAGCTGAATGGCAATACTTGCTTGTCGAACGTCTGGAAGCGCCCACAGAAACACAAGGAGGCCTGTTCCTTCCGTCCACGGACCAGGATCCCCTGCACATGGTCCGCATCGTCTCCATAGGCTCAGGCCTCGTGGGAGAGAGCGGGATGTTGACCACCATCGAGAATCTGGGACCGGGCGATGTAGCCTACGTCAAACAACCTTGGGGCATTGGCCCCCGCGACGAAAATTGGGAGGGGCGGAAATTCTCCTTCATTCGGAGCCACGATGTGCTAAGCCGTATTGGTCCCACTAAAGGGAAGGAGTAGTAAGGAGGGGAAGCGGAGAAGGAGAGGGGAAGGGGCGACGATCGGAGAGGGTATGCAAAGGCCTTTGAAAGCTTTTTCGAACTTAATGTGTGCCGTGGTCCTCGAGCAGATGGTCTGCATGCCGGGAAGGAAACCTTAAAACGAAAGCAATCACGACGACACAGCGTCTATGGAAGGGAAGTTGGATCAAGTCGCCTTTCATTTGTGTTATTTTGTTTGTACACGAGGATGCGAGCCATCCGATCGCGGTTTCCTTCTCATTTACGCAGACCTATGCGCTCGGCAACTGTGGGCGTGCGAGGACGCTCCGTTTTTACGTCTCGTACTCCAGGAGGCTCCCCGCCATTATTGTCGGCCATATTACTTAAAGGGGCCGAAGCACCTGCAGTCCCCGCCTTATGGAGGAGCTGGTGCTGTCGCTCTACCCGTCGCCGTTCTTGAATGGCTGTCAAGGTATCGGCAACATTGATACATGATTAATTTTATAAAAGCGTCAGAAGCTTTGAACAAATAATTTTATGGCGTGATAGCAAAAACCTGCACGGATGGGTCCGCGGTACGGGAATGCATTCAAATATCAGGAGTAGTCCTGCCTCGGAGGAACGGGAGGAAACATCTTACAACCATTGCCATAGTAATGGCCGAAATTGCTTCACCGGTTGACTTTCACTTAATATTCTCATTTATATCTCACCTTCGAGCTCTTCCACGTCTTCTGGTTTGAGTTCAATGCGTGTTGGCGGGCGTCGAAGCATCCCTCTGCCGCCGATGATGCCGAAAAAGGAGAGGCTGGTTCCCCTCGGCGGCTATCTATCAACTGTATAATCCTGCAAGTGGGCGTTTTGAGGAAAGTAGGATATGAGAGAGACGAGCAGCTCTTCCCCGCGTAATAAGCACGACGTCTTTGTGTAGGCTTTGGATGACTTTCAGTCGGAAGAGCATGAACTCGGGCGTGCGACGACTACTCTTTCCCGGGGCGACATGCGAGCACATGCCACGGAAAATCAATACTGCATTTTTATCCTCCAAGTATGCCGCGCTATCATTTTCTTTGTACGTGCATCAAGCTATCACTCTTTTCGAGGGATATGTCATGCTTTATGTCTTTTTTTTGAGACGAACACCGCCGGCGATGGCGTCCATCGTTGGCGAGACCTGTGGGCCACCGAGACTACCAGCACTTAAATCACTCCTGCTCACTTGTATAATCCGGCCTTCCCAGCCTGTAGGTTAAAGTAGCGTCAAGAATCTGCAGCTGCCATGGGTGGCAGTGAGGACAAGCGCAAAAAGCGCAAGCTCGCGAAGGTAGGCAAGGTCAACACGTGGAGAGTATCTTTCCGTCACGTTCCACTGTCGGCCGGATGCCTCTACTACTGGCATTTTTTTCCGTCTGATGCGCTTGATGCAAGTTCTTAAAGTCGTTAACATGTGTCACCTGTTTTGCCGAGGTGATAGTGCCTTGACAATTTTATTAACAAGAACTGATAATTTTATGGTGTTTCTATCTTAAACACTATCTCATGTGCCTTGGCGAGCCCCCTCTAATGCTCTATCATGACATTTGCGAGAGTGTTCCAATATTTTGCCCTTCTTTTCCATCCATTCATTTATCTCCACGAAAGGAGCAAACGACGGAGGCCCTCGACCGGTCCGATCCGAAGGCCAGTAAGAAGAAGTGCAAGAAGAAGAAGAAGCAGGATGCCGCTTCCTCTTGCCCATCCGCGAGACCCTCGGAAGTCTCTGATCCAATAATGGGAAAAGATGAGTTATCGATGAAAGAAGAAGAAAAAGAAGCTAGGGAGCGAAAGCTGCGCAAGAAGGCGAAGAAGGAATCGAAACGGGCGGCCGAACTGCTCAAAATATCTGAGGCCGAGACCGCGGAGACAGAGGTCAAGGAGCCCGCCGACAAGCTCCTGAACGGCACGACGAACGAGAAGCAGGATGAGCAATCCTCAATTTCGCGCCTGAGCAAAGAGGAGAGGAAGCGTGCCAAGAAAGAGAAGAAAAAGCAAGAGAAAATTGCCGCCGCCACGTCCCATGCCACCCCACTCCCTTCCACCCCGTGCACCGCCGACGCCCCCCACCCCTTGAGCAAGAGCGAGGCCCAGGCCTGGTGGGAGGAGAACGAGATCTTGGTCTCGGGCCCGGGGTGCGACGCCTTCCTCCCCACCCTCTCCTTCGCGGGGGTGGGTTTCCCCCCCGACTTGCTGAAGTGCACCGAGGGCTTCGCCCGCCCTACCCCCATCCAGGCTCAGTGCTGGCCCGTCCTGATGGGCGGCAGAGACATTATCGGCATCGCCGAGACCGGCTCCGGGAAGACGCTCACTTTCATCCTCCCCGGCTTGGAGCGCATCCGCAAGGCAGGGGCCCCGGACGGTGGGCGCGCGGGGCATGTCCCGCGCATGTTGGTGGTTGCCCCCACCCGGGAGTTGGCGATGCAGAGCGCGGAAGTGATCGACGGCGTGGTGGAGGGCTCGGGTCTGCGCAGCATCTGTCTCTTTGGCGGGGTGCCCAAACAGGAGCAGCGCCAGGCCTTAAGGGGGGGAGTGGACATTCTGGTGGCGACGCCGGGGCGGCTGGCGGACTTGATGGAGGAGGGGGAGTGCGACCTCTCCCGGGTATCCTACTTGGTCTTGGACGAGGCGGACCGCATGCTCGACCAGGGCTTCGAGCAGGCCATCCGCGGGATCGTGAGCCACTGTGTGCCCCGTGGCCGGCGGCAGACGGCGTTGTTCTCCGCCACCTGGCCCGTGGCCATCCAGGCCTTGGCGGGAGAGTTCCTGGAAAATCCGGTTAAGGTGACGATCGGAGGGGAGGATTTGAGCAGTAACAAGCGGGTGCAGCAGGTGGTGGAGGTGGTGGGAGAGTTCGAGCGGGAGGGCCGGCTGCGGGGGCTTCTGACGCAGTACCACGGTCGGCGCGACAACCGGGTTTTGGTCTTCGCGCTCTACAAGAAAGTGAGTGGGAAGGACGGAGGTCAGGACCTGGCACCTGGGACCCGCCCTTTGACCTTCCCTCCCTCCATCCCTCCCATCCTTCCTTCCTTCCTCCCTTCCTTCCTCCCTCCCTTCCTCCCTCCTGTTGTCAGGAAGCGTCCCGATTGGAGCTGAATTTGCAGCGGCAGGGGTACAAGTGCTTAGGCATTCATGGAGACAAGAGCCAGAGCGACCGCATCGCCGCCATCGAGAAATTCAAGACGAAGGAGGTCCCCCTGCTGGTGGCCACGGACGTCGCTGCCCGGGGCCTGGACATCCCCGACGTGGAGGTGGTGATAAACTACTCCTTCCCTTTGACCATCGAAGACTACGTGCACAGGTAAAGGGAGGGCGGGAGAGATCGGAAGAGCACACGTCTGAACTCCA
>NW_005803601.1:0-204 GCF_000240725.1 Microchloropsis gaditana
ACCGCAGCAGTTTCCTATCCTGGATCCAGTTGCCCCTCCTCTCAGCCCTCCTTCCTCTGGCTTCTCCCTCCGTCCAGGAGGATGCCTTGACCCGTTTAAATTTGCATTTAAAGTCCGACGAAAAAGCCCGACGGGGTCTCTTGGAAGCCGGGCGTGCCTTTTGGTTGGGGCCCCTCCTGCGCCTGGCCTCGCTGGGATAAAAGG
>NW_005803601.1:214-826 GCF_000240725.1 Microchloropsis gaditana
TGCTGGAGGAGGTCCTGGGAGGAGGGGCAGGAAGGGGCGGAGGGCGGGAGCGAGGACGCCGGCCAGGGCCATGGCTGGAGGTCTCGGGGCCGTTGACGCTTCTACCCAGCTTGTTGGCAGAGATTCGACGCATCCATGCGACCCTCCCTCCCTCTCCTACAAGCTCCTTTGCCCTGACGGTGGCCGATCCGATCCGTTGGGACCGGGTGGTGCTTGCGCGCCTCTTCACCCTCCTCCTCCAACGCCTTATGTGCTCCGGGGCACTTTTCCCTCCCTCCTCCTCCTCCTTTACGGCCTCCCCTTCGGCCACGGTCCACATGCGTGCTCTAATTAAGATCCTCACCATCGTTGAGGAACGCATCTTCCCTCTCAATTTCCACTCCTATACACAATACATCTCGTCCCCTTCCTCCCCCACGACCTCCGCCCCGCCCTCCGCCCTTCCTACTTTCTCGCCTGCGCGCCCTACCCTCTCCACGTGGGAAGCCCGCCTCCTTAACTCCATCCTTGATTTTGCACGCTTTGTCCGGGGAGTGATCGAGCCCAGTGCTGGTGGTAGGGATGGAGAAGGAGGAGGAGGAGGAGGAGGCGGAGGGGGAGAAGGAGGAGAAG
>NW_005803601.1:3820-5576 GCF_000240725.1 Microchloropsis gaditana
GGTGTCGTGGAGAGGCGCTTTCCCTCCTTCCCTCCTTTCCCCCTCCCGTGGCCCGACCCACCTTTGGCACCGTCGCCAGGACAAAAGGAAAGCGTACGATCTCCACCACCTCGTTCAAAAGTATGGCCACGGCCACATTCCCGTGCGAAGGATCGATTTTCTCCAAATCAATCAAGGCGTCCAAATGCACAGCACGTGCCAGGGGAAGGGGGTCCACGCCCCCCAGTTCTAGCGCTGCATAGATGGTGATCCCCGATAAGATCCATACCCCGTTCCAATAGACGAGGAAGGCGGGGCCGTACTTCTTGAAAAGCTCCTTCCACGTGGGTTTGGGGGGGGCGGGACCGGAGGGAGGGGAAGACGAGGGCGGGCCCGTGGAGGAGAGGGAGGTAGGACGGCCAGAAAAGAAGGGACGTAGCGTGAGACGGCAGGGGTTTATCAATTTCATGCTCTTGTTGAAGGTGGAATGGGTCTGACGAAGAAAAGGAGACGTTGCAACCTTCGCCGATGGGGAGGAAGCGGAGGACACGGGTGGTTTAAAGTAGAATTGGAGGGGCCCCGATTGCAAAGGCGCGCCGCTTTTTTCATCCTCGGAGATGGTGTGTACGCAGAACCATGCACGGGACGAGGACATGGAGTATGGCAGAGGGCGTTGGGACAGTCGATGTTGATGTCCGGCGCACCGAGGTCCCATGGTGGGGGGAGTCACCAGGAGGGACGCACACCGGCGCAAGTGCATGGTGGTTCGCATACTTCTGTACACCAACGACGGCAATGCTAGCTCACAGCACTGGCTACACCTCCGTCCACGGCCTGGGTGTGGGTGTCGAGTGTAACTTTTCAGTTGTTTGGGTCAAAGAGGCAAGGAGGTCTGCCAGGTCTCAGCGATTGAGCGAGGCGCACGGAGCATATTCTACTGCAAGCAGGAAGAGGGAGGACAAAACGGCAAAGGGGCCGGTCTGGGCCATGATAACGCCCGAATCTCGTTTGTAGACCGCGTTACAATGAAGCCGTGGGTCTGCAAAGGAGCGCGATGTCTTTTCGGCTGCCACTCGACGGCCTGTATCCTCCTTGCATTTCCCCCCCTCCCCTCCGGTGCACTTCCTACTGAAGGTGCCGTTGGTGTACAGAGCGCCTTTGGGACCAAAAAGAAACATTCGTATTAGTTTGCTTATCTCAATTTCCCACGTCTCAACATCGATGTGTTGTTTCCTCGTGCATTTGGACCACAGTGACGAGCCCAGGGAGGCAACGCGCGCTGGAGGAGCTATAACCCAGTGGCCTAGGAAGGTAGAGCGCCAGGACGAGTAAAAATGGGGGGACGC
Source organism: Microchloropsis gaditana (assembly GCF_000240725.1). Classification (NCBI taxonomy): domain Eukaryota; class Eustigmatophyceae; order Eustigmatales; family Monodopsidaceae; genus Microchloropsis; species Microchloropsis gaditana. Next base: position 5,146 of record NW_005803601.1, read on the forward strand.
CTGGCCGATCAGCTCCAGGGTCTACTGATGGAGCACCATGCAGATCTCCCTCCCGAGGCCCTCGATATCTTGGAAGAGGAGCAGGGGAACCTCTCCCTCTTCCTTGCCTACGTGGTCCTTCACCGTCGTCGGCTCCCGCATGCCTTGCTTTTTAAGCTTGCCGACATGTTGATTCCTCCCCATGTCTCTGCCGAGCACACGGAATTGCTGAAGGCCGCTGCATCCACACATGCCGACGCTCGTCTTCCCTCTCCTCGGCACCTCCGCACCTTCCTTTTGTCGTTGGGGTCCGCGGATCCACCCTCTGGATCCATCCCTCCATCGTCGTCAGAGGCCATCCCCTCCACCGCACCTCCCTCCTTCTCGCACCCGAGGCACCGAGGGCGAAAATGGAGTCGAAGGGCGGACGAAAAATACCGGATCGGGCTCAT
>NW_005803601.1:7847-11799 GCF_000240725.1 Microchloropsis gaditana
CGCGCCTGCTCCTTCCAGACGGCGGGGTCGGCGTGTCGGTCGATGGCCTTGCTCCGGAAGACCTGCGAGAGGAGGGGTTGAATGAGGTGGAGGAGGGGGAGGGGGAGGTTGAAGACGGGACTCCCTCCGTCGGGCACGTGGTAGGCGGAGGCAAGGAGGACGAGGCCCAGGAGGGAGGGAGAGGAGGGGGACGAGGAAGGAGGCGAGGCGGGGGAGGTGGTGCTGCTGCTGATGGCGAGGCTTGCTGCCAAGGAGGAGGAAGAAGGCGGGCGGTGCCCGTCGAGGAGGGGGGGCGGTTCAAGGGGGAGGGGCGCGGGCAGGCGGCGTCCACTGTCGTCTTGCGGGAAGGGGTGGATACGATTCGCATGGGGTGAAAGGGAAGCGATTTCTGGCTTTTGAGCTTCTTGAGAAGGTGGAGTTGGGGTGTTTCCGTCCTGGGCCTCGCGCTTCTGCCCTTGCAACTCTCTTTCCACGACAGCCGCCAACCGCATCGCCTGCGAAGAGCCAAACGAGTGCCCCACCAGGACGTTCCTCCTGCCTTTAAAGCGCTGGTACACCTCCAGCAAGTCCTCAAAATGCGCCTCTGTGCTGTACGCACTGGGAGGTACATTCTCGGGCTTGGGGCCGTCCCCGCAACCGTAGGCGTCGTAGCAGACAACGCGACAATGCCGTCGGAGGGAGGGCAGGATTCGGGAAAATTGACGCCACGTGGCCATGGCTGGGAAACCCCATGATGGAGGACGCGAGGGAGGGAGGGGAGGAGGGCAAGAAGGAGGGGTGAGGGGGGTAAGGTAAGGAGGGAAGAGTCACACGACAGGGTGCACCCCATGTTGTTCCTTTTCGAGAAAGGGAAGACTACTGGAGAGGTGGCAGGGAAAAACATGGAGTACAAGGGATTGCCCGGGCGCAGAACGCAGGGTTCGACACCGACCTCCGTGGATAAGGAAGATCGTGACCGCGTCCTCCGTCCCTTCCCCAGCTGTATCCCCCTGCGTTTCATCGCCGGCCATGTCCTCGTTTCCACGTGGGGGCGACAACGGCTGTTGATGCGGGCGCTGGGCATTCCGGTGACGTCGATGGTGGGGACGACACGGTATCTCCAGCAGGCTCACCGCGCGTGGAGACACCGCCCCCGAACATCCGGACCGGGGCCTCAGCGTCACCAACTGCACTGGAGGAAGGGTTTCTTCCTCATGGGGTCGACCCCAGAGTCGCTGCGGGCACGTCTCGTCTTCCATCGCAGCATCTGGAAGGATTCCAAGGAGGTAAATAAGGAATAAGGGGAATGAGGAGGAAGTGGAGCAAGCTATGCGTTCAGAAACGCACTGCTCAACAGTGAGGCCAGGCGTGAGGCAAAACCCTGCTGTGTCGCACATTTCCAATGTTTGATATAAGTGTGCACGAACTGAGGAGGTTATCTTAATTTTTTTTGAAACAACAGTTTATCTTAATTTTTTTGGAAACAGATACGCATGCAATTAATGATTGACGCGGAGGTAGCCCGGAATGAGGAATAATATGCCTCACAGATGCATAATAGAAGCCTTGCCAAACCGGCATCTGTTCGTGAGAATCGTGAGAATCTTAGCACGAACAAAACACGACTGACATTCCTGAAACATGCGCGTTCCACCAGCTCAGATAAAATAAAAGGGTGCTTACACAAATTCTGTTGCAAAGACTTATTTCAGTGCCACAGCCTCCTGCCATATGCGTGACGTCTCGTCTTCGTCCCGCTTTAAATCGCGCTCGCTGATCTGGGTACGAATAAAATGCCGTGGGAACAGATCGGGCGTTCCTGGGAGGAAAGAGACGGCGAGCGTGGGTTTTGTTTTGAGGTTTTTCCCGGGCATGTGAGAGGCTTTCCTCCGCTGTCAGCGACGGAGCCTCCGGCTGGCTCTCCTTGCCTCTTTGAGGTTGCTGATATTCTCATCTTTTCCCCGTGCACACAATATAGAGACTCCATACCGCCCAGTCAACATGCAAGTCCTCCCGTGTGTCTTCACGTTAGTATGTGCGGTGCCCGCTTTCGCTTTTATGCCCCCCACCGTCTCTCACCCGCGAGGTACGTGAAGATCATGCGAGCAGCAGCTTTCTCACCCTGTCCAAACCCGCTGGTCTATGGCAACCCATCTTATCGTTGGATGTTTTCACCAATGGCAATCATACACGCACGGATAGGCATTACTATGAGCGCAGAGATGGGACAGGACCGCCGAGATGTTGTCAAGAGTACCTTTGGTGAGTTACTGCATGACACATCCTCGCACACACCCTCGCCCTCTGCGTCCGTCTTCCACACGCTTATTCCACGTGGCCCCCCGTGTGTCCGATCGTTTGGTGCTTGGTGCATGTAGTGCGTTTATCTGCATACATTCTCTTTCGACATCGGATCTCTCAAATATCTGCGACTCTCAACCCTCGATCCTGGTCGTTTCCCTGCCTTCACCTACCCCTTGCTCCGTGCGCAGGCTTCGCGAGCGTGCTGGGTGTCTTGGCATCCCTTTCGCCCTCCTTTCCCGCACAAGCCGGGTATTTGAACAGCGATAAACTTCCGGAAGTGATCAAGCCCTCGGACGCCGAGGTGGACCAGGACATTTTGAAGTCCTCCGAGGTCCAAAATGAGTTGAAGGCCATCCGAAACTATAAGGAAGGGGTATCAAGTTTGAGGTCTGAATTAGCCGGGAACGCACAAGTGGATTTGTACTCTCGCGTACGCAAGGTAGGTGGCATTGGAATTATGGCACGCGCATCACTGTTCCTCTAGATCTTTCCATTTGATATCCTCCCTTTCTTTCCTCCCTCCCGGCGCCGGGTCCCCTATCCTCGTGTTGCCCAGGACTTGGACGTCTCCTCCCTCCGCGACTCGCTCAACAAAGTGAACACGGTCTTCTCCGAAGACACTCAGCGAGGCACGGACCGGATCGTCCGCATCATCTTGCAAGGTAGGCCATCCCCCCACCCAAGGCCATCAGGGAGAGGACGGGATCCAAGGACTCAAAGCGAGGAGGGAAAGCGCACCGCGGTGTTGCCATGCTCCTGTCAAAGGCTCTGGACACTCACTCAACTCAAGTATAACTCAAGCATAGATCGCGCCGTTCGATTCCCGTGCATGGTGTGGGTCCGGGCTCTCACCCTTCTCCTCCCCACCCTCTTCCCTTCCTTTGACCACACTCCCTTTCGCGCCATAAATTAGACGTAAACGAGCTAGAGGCGGCGACGCGGCAGCGACCCGGGACCCAACGTTCGGACACCAAGCTGAAACTGATCACCAAAAAGCTGAAGAAGCTCGATGCGGCCTTCGCTGAATTGTTGACGTACTTTTAAGGTGGCGGCCCGGGACTCAGGACCCACGTCGGAGGCTCTTCCAGGGTCGAGCCATGCCGTTTACGAGGAAACGACGTCGTCCGCGCGGTGGAAGCAGGGAGCAAGCAGGGCGGGGAAGAAAGCGGAGGGGCGTCACGAGGAACAACACGTGCTTGTGGGACGGTCCCACATCGAAAGTGGTCGAAGGGGGGGGGTTAGGGTCCGAGGGCAATGCTGGCACGCTTGGGTACGAAAAAACGACCTTTTCGGGCGCGGAAGCAGACAAGGTGCGAATGCCGCGTGCGCGTGCAGAGGGGGGGCGATGTCCTGTAGGAACCTTGTGGAATGAGAGGAAGGACCGGGGGCCCAGCAATGACCCAACCGGCGAGAAAGCAAACCAAGCTATCGTCAGAAGCGTCCCGTCACTATTCCGTCGTTTTCCGTTTCTTTTTGCGTGAGTTTCAAACTCCCCCTCGCCCTCCAGACGCGCGGAGCCTCCTCCCCCCCGCCCTTCGCACTCCATTCCATGGCCGAACCGGCATCGCGCTCTGCGCATCCCATCACCCCTTCCCCGCTTACCCCAACATGTCCTTGTCTCCTCTATTTCTCTTCTCCCCCCCCCCACACTTACATGGACCCTACTCAC
>NW_005803601.1:11809-17378 GCF_000240725.1 Microchloropsis gaditana
GGCCGTGGGCGGGTCTCGGGCCCCTTCTGGGCGGAATTTTGCATATAAATTTGTCAAGTTCAGAGAAGCACAGTCCCCGCTGCGAGAGAGGGGGGAAGGGAGGGAATGAGGTAGAGGTAAGGGCGATTGAGGACACGGCCCGGGAAAGAGGGAAAGGGCCACTGGGTAAGACACACACGAGGGGCCAAAGATTCTAGAAAGGCGAGTATCCTGACAAGAAAGCAAATGGAGGAAAGAAGCGCTGCAGTCACGTACCCATAGTACGCATTGCGGTCAATGTGCAAGACCTTCAACCCCATGACGGAGAGGAGGCCGGAGATGATGCATTCCTGTCCAAACGGCAGGGAAGTTAGTGCCGAATTTGTGTCCAGCGCCTTTGGACTGGCTGTCTCAAAGCTACTTTCGCCATGCTTTTCTCCCACTTGCTCCGGCCAAACACACCATTGTTAGAACCACAGACACATCATTTACCCCATTCCCTCCTTCCATCCAGCCACTTCGGTCCCCACACTCACTTTCAAACCCGTGCCCATGACAATAGCGTCGTACAAACCATCAGCCAGAGGCTTTTTCCCGGGGGGCAGCCAGCTTAAATCAGGACCGCTCTCCTCTGTAGGAGCCGGCTTTTCAGTCTCCTGAGGAGGGGAGGGAACCGTTTCGGTCGCGCTCATGGATGCACCTTCGGGGGGAAGGGCTGCAGTGGTGGTGATGTCGGCCATAAGAGCTATGGATATTAGGTACGACAAGAGGAGGGAGGAAATGACGGGGCTGGTGGTTTAAAGCGTGTTGGTTTTTATCAACATCGAAAGCTTCTAAAGAACCAATCTAGCTGCATGTTGCTCCCTCTTCGGGCGAGTACTTCCCTTCTCTGTTAGGCGATGGGCGAGCCTGAGTGATGCCCATAGGCACGGAGTATCCCCAACGAAATTCACGACGTGTAAATCGAGATTGCAGGAGGTGAGGGTGCGGGGGGCATGGCGGTGTCTAAAGCTGTGTGACACACGGAAGGCTTTAGAAGCTGTCGATGGAGACTTCCGGGTATCCTGGTGCAAGCTTGCTGTGATCCTGCCAATGAGCCAGGTTCACAAAGGCAAACTTGAAGGGGTGTGCAGTGTCTTGATAACCCATCAAAGACATGATACGAGGCATTTGTTTCCATATGACCCTGTGCCCTATTCAGTCACATCTCCCGTGCAAGCGCAGGCACATGCGAATCCCTCTGGTGCAAAGTGTGATGGCCGGGACGCAGCCACTGACGTGTTGGACCATGTTGGGACAGGGTCTGCATCACCGTTCTGTTATCTCGAGAATCTTGCTACCTCAATGAGGAAACGCTCTCTGACCTCTTCGCACAATTTTAGTCCCTAACACTCTCTTAACGTATCACTCACACATTGTGACACAGACGTGGAAATCGACTTCAGGCGTAACACTTTCGCAATGGAGGTCCTAAAGCGCACTGTTTCTCTTCTTTTCCTCGCTATGTTCATACTTGGCACGCTCGTACAGGTACAGAAGGTTGATTATTACTCGAGGATTTCTTTAAATCAAGCGAGCAATGTATTTTTTCTCGATAATTACAAATGCTTTCTTCTCGTGTACCTCCCCCGCTTAGTTCAACGACCCTGACCCCATAATTTGGGTGACCTACTGGGCAACCGCCGCGCTCTTGCCTCTGATGGCTTTGACCGGAGTCAACACACGCCACGGCCTTTTCTCTTTGGTGGACAAGCTTGCGCGTGCAGCAGCCATCCTGGTCTCCCTGTACTGGATAACGACCTACCTCCCCGGCATCAAAAAGGACTACCAGGCCAAAAATGGAAACGTACGTGGCTTGTGTGTGGGCTTCCATCTCCCCCCTGTCGCTAGTCAGGTGTTGATTGCGTCGTCCTGCGGGCCACGCCGAGGCCCCTCGTGATCCCTTGGCGTCTGCGCTTTTCACCTCCCTTCTTTTCTTTCTTTCTCCCGCCAGATCCTGCGGATGGTCATTAACCAGGACGGGGATATCAGGATGAAAGACGACCAGATGGAGCTTGCGCGCGAGTTTGGAGGAGCTGTTATCATTCTTGTCTATACCTTAGTCCTTTACCCTTTGAGCACGGTGGGAGACGAGAAAGTACCGGGAAAAAGGGCGTGAGGGAGGAGAAGGCGGAAGGGCTTGGAGAGTAGCAGGGAAGACAAGGAGGAAAGCGTTTGGAACGCGAGGGGGAAGGCGTTTGGGTGACGAGAAGTGATCGTGTAAGGGGACCGTTGTCTCGGACGGGAGGGGCCACCTATCGGTTCTGACTCCGTCACACGAGTCTGTGTTTGTGTGCGTGTATACATGAGGATAGTATCATGAGGACGAAGGTAATATCTCGTCCTCTTGGCAATATTGAAGTAGAGAAGTCGATGGAAGGAATATGGAAGTCCGAGGATCGTAATTACATTTCTAAGAAGCCTGTGTCGATTTTGCCTCCGAATGCAAACCTTCAAGGAAGAGAAAAAATATGTCGTGCAAAAACCGTACGATCGTCGCGAACAAGACGTGGAGATGTGGATAGAAAGGTGATGGTACAGAGTCCCGGGGTCCGGCTGAGCAGAAAGGTCCCAGCACAAGTGCCGAGGGCTTGGAAAATGCTGCGGAAAGAAAGTTGTTCAGACGGCAAATTTATAAGTGGCGGATACAGTGAAATATCAGCACGAAGGGGTGATCACAGGAAGAGAACCAAAGGGCAGGTCGGATTGTATGGCTTTTACATCTTTTCTTTTTTTTTTCCCTTCCTCCTTCACACGTCCCTTCTTGTTTTCCTCCCGACATAAGACCGTTATAGCTTGGTTAGAGCATCCTTTCATAGTCATCATTTGCATAACTATGCACTCCCATGGATGGATTTCCTGCGTTCAGTCACGCCCAGTCTTCGTCTGCATTCTGTCTCGCTCAGGTCAGTCTACACGTTTCATGGCAGGAAATCCCCGGGAAGAGCCCGGTTGTATCCAATTTGCAGCAATAACTGCAGCCGTACCTTGTTGAAATCCACCATCCCGGCTTCTGCATGCTCAATTCCTTCACAACCCCCCTCTACCGGGTCCCAACGCCTCCCTTCACCCTCTTCTCCCTCCCTTACAACCTTCTCGGCCTCCCACGTCTCCCGGGAATGCATGATGCGCGGCCAGTACGGGTACGTCCGGCATTGCAAAGGTCGGGCATCGTATATGGAGCATTTTAAGTCGTCACTCAAAAAGACACAACCCTCCCCTCCCCCTTGCGCGGGGGAAAAAGTCCGACTCTTCAGTAGGATCCATCCTCGCCTCTCTTCCTCCCCCCACGTGGCGAGAAAGCTTTCTGGGGACAGGCTTAGGTAGCGTGCGGCGCACTCCACCTCATTGGGAGATAACCATACATCACCTTGGACTTTACAGCATTTTCCACAGGCGGTACATTCGAATTTGACGCCATCGATGAACCACGGAGGCGGAGGGCCAGTCGGAGGGTCAACGGTCGGCAAAAGGGTAGGAAAAAGCCGGGTAGCGACGCGAGGACTGTCGGACAAGAAAAGTAAGAAGGAATGTCATGACTACAATTAATAAAACTATGAAGGTTCCGGCACAGGATGTGTTTGAGCGTGAATGAAAGCATACGGCCCAAGGACGGGAGGGGCGCACGTCACTTCAAGGAATTGCTTACCTGCTCTTTAGGCCATTAAATGCGGTCAAACGAGGAGAAAGCTGATGCTGTGACCTTGATATTGAGTATTTCCAGCTTTGTGCAACAAAAGGGATGCGCCAGCCCTCCACTATGGCCACCCAAAAAAGACCCAGCGCCAGGATCGTAGGGCAGAGAAGGGGCAAGCAAGCAGGGAAAAAACAGCCCGGCCGCGCCTTATACATGATCAGACGAGCCAGAACGACAGTCCTGCGGGGAAATGGAGGTGTTATTGCAAGTGTGTGAGACCTTTCCCGGCGGACACGGCCACTTTTTATGCGGCCGACGAGACAGGTGAATATAGGAGGTCGCTGCCGCCGACTGCTGACGGATATGAACCACATTCCCAGCATGAGATGACGCCTTACCTACAGGAGGGGGAGGTCAGCACACTAATGCCACACGTCCTATCTTTCACAGGCACAGGCATGGCGGAGGACGTCCGAGAAGCTGACTTGCGGTCTTTGAGTGATCAGGTGCCTGAAGCTGCGGATGGCCTGGAGGAAATTAGTCTGCCACCATGGTTTGCAGAGCAATTAGGCCCACCGTCCGCACCCGATCAGGACAAGCACGGCAGCCATCGCGTGGAAATTTCCCCGTCCTTCCAACTGCACATTTCACTTGCCGAGGATGATGGTGCGAATGGGAGCCTGTTTGCGTTTTCCATTTGGAATGGTAGCCTTTTGTTGGCTCGTTACCTCGACAACCATCCTTCGTTTGTCCGGGACAAGCGCGTCATCGAATTTGGAGCTGCGGGGGCATTACCCTCGATGGTGGCTTTGAGGCACGGCGGCGCCTACGTGATGATTACCGACTATCCGGACGCTCGATTACTGCAAGCCATCGAGAGGACGTTGCAGGATCGTCGCAATGCCGCGTGGTTGGGAGCAGGGAAAACCGCAGGGCGGGTGGGCATCATGGGACATGTGTGGGGGAAGGACACGGCAGGGTTGTTGGGAGAGGAGAGCACCAGGAACGGACAAGTGCGTGCATGCTTGAGACAGACGGGCGACGACTTGGGCAAGGTGCGCACAGAGGGGAGGAGCAGTGGGCTGTACGACCTGGCATTGGTGGGCGAATGTCTTTGGCTGCACCGGGAGCATGGAAACCTTCTGCAGTCCCTGCATTCCACGCTTTGCCCCGGTGGCACCGCTCTGATCTCCTTCGCGCACCATGTGCCAGGATGCGAGGACAAGGACATGAGATTTTTCATGTTGGCGGCCCAAGCCAGACAGTACGGCAATGAACAGCCCGTGTGGTTCGAAGTCCAGAAGTTGTTGGAGAAGAACATGGTATGCCTGCACCGGGAAGGGAAGGTGTCCAAGCAGTTCCTCTACTCGTTGACTAAGAGATCAGGGGGTTGAAGGGCGTTGAAGGGGAAAAAGAGGTGGCTTCCATTTTCAGCCGACGTGCCTGTGTGGAGGAAGAATCTGTTTATGAGCAAAATACATACATCATGTAATTAAGCGTTTGCGTGTACCAAGAAAAGGCTGTTCAGCCATTCAAGCGGGCAAAGATACCATCATTTAATAAAAATACAACATCCTGTGTACTTTCTACGTCGTACTGGACGACTAAAGCAGCTATCCTTCTCTCCGCTGCGCCAACCTTCCCTCCCTCCTTTTCCTGAATTGCCACCCTCTTCTCCCTTTGGCTCCCACACGGGTCTCCCTCCTGCCGTCGTCTTTTTAATTACCGCGGAGGGTTTGATATCTCTTCAATGCTTCTGCGTTTCTTCCCCTCCTCCCCTTCCCTTTCCCTCCTCATTCCTTTCCCGTCTCCATGCTTACACTAAAATGACCGGCTGTTCACCCACTGAAGCCTCTCCCCCTTGTCCATCCATCTCAACCATCCCTCCCCTTCAACCCTCCCTCCCTCCCTCCC
>NW_005803601.1:19027-19287 GCF_000240725.1 Microchloropsis gaditana
TGTAAGGGCTCTTCCCGTACCGCTCCAACGAGTAGACATAAAGCTGGATCGCTTTCACCGTCTCGAGGGCGGGTCTCTCCAAGTAGCTGTCATCCAAGTGCAAGGCCATGGCGTGCCCTGAGGAAGGAAGGAGGGGCCGAGGGAGGGGAGGAGAAAGGAAGGATAAATCAGCTGTAATCGACACCTTCTTGCCGCCGGGCGATCAACACGACCGCCGTCCTTCCCAGGTCCTCCCCTCCCTCCCTCCCTCCCTCCCTCCG
>NW_005803601.1:19493-19950 GCF_000240725.1 Microchloropsis gaditana
ACCCGTGAAGGTCCGTGTCCCCTCGTCAAGGCCATACTTGTCGTAGAGGCCGCGCATGGTCATACGGGACAGGTCGTAGCCTGAGAAAATCGCGCCGACGACACATCATGGAGGGGAGGAGGGGTGATTGGGTTATGTGCGCGTATAACCATGTGTGGCTCTCTCTGGCTCTCTCTGGCTCTCTCTCTGGCTCTCTCTCTCTCTCTTTGAGAGCCCTACCCATCCGCCGGAGGCAAGGTGAGACATCACGGGCAACGCTCGCTTCCCTCTCTTCCCAGCTTCCTTCTCCTCTTCCTTACCTCCAAAGGTGCTCGGGTCCTTTTCATCATATTTGGCGAGGTACGAGAGAAAGTTCCTGAAGCGTCGTTTCTCGAAGAGGCCGATCAGGGACGTCATGAGAGCTTCGTCCAAGGTGGCAGGTACCTGCAGAGGCAGGGAGGGAGGGAGGAAGGGGGGT
>NW_005803601.1:21621-27576 GCF_000240725.1 Microchloropsis gaditana
AAGGGGTAGCGTGGTCTGTATCTTCTTGGAGAGGGGAGGTGAGACGTTGCCTGTCTACTACTGCGAATAATTCCAGCTTCGGCCCTTGGTTCGCAATGTTTTGTGTTGCGTTATCTCTCTTTCTCCCTCCTCCATGAGGGACCATGCCCGCCGTCTTTTTGGGCCTGAAAAATACGCATGGCCTCATGTTGTTTCCTCCACGACACCACGTCCTTCCTTTCCTTTCCCTGACCAGATGCAAAAAGTAGTGGCGAACCTCGCGGAGATCGAGCAGCCCTGGAACTGTCCCCATGGCCGTCCAACGATGCGGCACTTGGTGGATCTGAGCACTTTGCGAGGGTAACCAGGGGGGAAAGGGATGGACTGTAAACGACGCTGGGCGGTTGTGGAGGGAAAAGACTGATCGGGGACTACCGACCTGTGGACCTTGTCCATAATTGGGTCACGGACATGCTACGAAATCCGGCAGCTGTGTTTAATACAATGCCGCAATCATCTGTAAGCGACGGTGAAATTTCAAAAAGGCGTTTGGCATGGCTGTCCAAGCCCAGAAAACGCTACACAAAACAAAGAAATCAGGGTAACTCGAAAAGCATAAAGACCTATATTTTTTTTAACCCCTACCCTTGGATGGCTTTCGACCCCCTTGACTACGCGCGTTTTCCTCGCAGCGGTGTTGTGCCTGTCTCTAATTTTTCTGGGCTCTCAGGACTGCTGCAGTCGCTATAGGCCCCAAGTCCGTTCGGCGAGGACGACGAAAAGTGGACCGAGGAAGGTCGTGTGCTTGCGTTTCGCTTCTCCACCTTCCCTTTCTCCCTTCCTTTGGCTCCTCTCCCTCCACCTCCATCCATTTCCACCACAGCAGCCACCCACCCATTCAAAGGCGTCGTTGGCTCTCTTTCTTCCTCCCCTCCAGACGATACCTTCTCACCCTCCCGTCCTGGCCGTCGTTTTTTTTCCTGTCCGGGCTTGTCTTGTTTTCCCTCTCGGTCCAATTCGGCCACGGCGGCACTGGCGCTTGCGCTGATATCAATGCTGTCGCCCCGCATTTCCAACTCCAAATCTTTAAGCTCGTCCAGGACCCAAAATTCTTTCAAGGCACGTTCGTACTCCATGTTGCTAGAGCGGTCTTGCCGAGCCTGACGTTGGAGGCGGCGAAGCAGATACAATACCACGTCTGCACTGAAGACGCTCGCCAGTTGAAAGTTCAAGACGCAGCGCACGACAAAGCTCAAAAAGCCAGCCGGACCGATCGTCCGCATTGTGCTCCCGGCCCCCTGACTTTCCCGCCGGGAACTTTCCACCATGAATACCATGGCGAAGGCGAATGAAGCCGCGAGTAGCACGTTTCGGATCATATCTTGTCGGATCAATTGCTTCCGGAAGGAGACCGGATCGATGTAAATTCCAGAGTTTCGCCAAAAAAAGACGATCATGACCAGATTGCTCAGGGAATAGGAGAGGGAGGAGAGCGTGAACCAGTAGTCCGAGAAGACTTGGATGAACATGATCAGCGCGCAGGCGAGGAACGGCATATAAACCATCGGTCCGACGCTTACCAACCACCCCAACGTGGCAGATTCCGGCAGCAGTGTCTTGAGCACAACTGCCGCAGAGCGGAAGCCAGGCAGGACACTGATGGCCAGAGGACCCAATTCTCCCAGCACCATCAAGGCGTACAAGAAGCGGTAATAAAACTCAATGGTTACCACCACAAATGCCTGTCCATACACAGCGTAGCTCCGGAGCGCGTCGACCAGGTTCATGAGGTAGAGCAAGATGGGGTCGTACCCTCCAGACCGGGACATGGCCTCGGCCATCGCCTGCGTCAAGCCTTTGTTGTTCACGTACTCGGAGCCCGTCAGGGAGGCCATGAATTCTATCGCCCCGTCCCGGCCCGACTCGGAGACGAAGCCATTTAAAGGGTAAGAGTACTTGATGAATGCGCCCAGAAAAGGCACAGCCCACGCCCACACGACGAAGATTGCGGACATTTTGTGGGAGTCGATGAAATACAGGGCGAGGTGCGTGGCGATCAGGCGGGAAAAGGAGACGACCAGGGCCACCACGTCGAAAAAAATGAGTAAATTGTTGTAATCTTGGTTGTACACCGTGTCAAAAATGTCCTCCGACCCCAAGCAGCATTCACGCTCGATCACTGGAGGTTCCAAGCCGGCAGCTTCGCAGTAGCCGAGCGCCACCATCTTTCCATTGGACAGGCAGACTTTCTCCCGGGTCTGGACGTGGGTGTCCGGATCACAGTCGGCCCACCGCATGGTCAGGCTGGGGGCATAGGTGAGCCGCGCCAGGACGGCACTCATCTCGACCGTGACGTACTCGGAAGCGTCGAACCCTATCGTGCAGTCGCGTTTGAGCAACAACTTTGAGTCTTGAAAGCAGGTGGTGCTTTTTTTCCCCACGTCGGTCCCGTTGCATTGGTAAATGAGGGAAATTGGCCTCGTGGAGTTGACTGTTCGGAAAGCTAACAGCCCGATTTTCGCGTCGTTCTCACCGGCGTCCACGACCTGGTTGAAACCGGGCGAAGCGTGGTATTTGTAGCAAGCGGGGAGCATACCCGTCCGCGCCACGGTGGCCACGCTGTCGCAAATATCGCAATTGGGGTTCAGGTCTTGGTCAGAGCCAATGGGCCCAAATTCATCGGTCCCGGCCGTTGTGTCTCCTGAGTCATTTGAAGAAGGTAGGGAGGGAGTCTCCTGGACCTGGTGGGATGCGTCTTCTCGCCCCGGTGGGGTCCCAGGCCGTGGCGCTTGTGCCTGCAAGCGCCGACCTCCTTGCTTTTCTTCCTCTTTCTCGCTTTTTTGGAGGGAAACATACAGTTTCTGGAGCCGCTGGGCGGTGTCTTCAGACGGCAACATGCCATGGGCGATAGCCTGGTTGTAGGCCTCCTCTGGAGACAGGAGGCTGCCGTCAGGCTGGAGCAACACGTCCCGCCACACCTCCAGGGAAGGCCCTACGTTCTCATTTACCCCTACACCTTGTTGCTGCAGAGTAGACTGCATATCATCCCAGGATGGAACCTCCACCCTCCTGTCTGCGTCCGTATGGTATTGCTGCGCCTGGGCCGCATAGCGCGCCGCGGACAAGGGAGAGCCTCGGACGGCAGCCATTAGAGTGGCCACCCCCAGCGCAGAACGAGTGGCAAGGTTTGCTCTGCTTGCCCGTGTGGCTTCAGCTTCTGCGGCTTCTCGTGCCTTGACAGCGTCCCGGCAGGGGCAAAGAGACTCATAAGGGTCTTGCATGAAGATGCTGAAATTTCGAATGTCGACACCTACTTGGACGTACATCTGCAAAATAATCACGATGATCGTCCATTTCCGCCAGAGGAAGAAGCGGGTCACACGAGCCGTCGGTGCTCGGTGCATGAGGGACGGGTGTCGGCTCATTTCCTCCTCGTCTCCCACAATGTGGTGGACACGCCCAAAGGGCCTCCACAAGCGAGTGACAGCCCGGGAGCTCTTCCCAAGCAAACCCAGTTGCTCTTGCCGGCGTTGGCCACTGGATGTGAGGCTCTCGTCATCAGAGTTGTTTTCTGGAGTGTGAGTCGTGCGAGCGCTGTCGCTTCCACCTCTGTGTGAAAAGGGTGATGTTTCCCTGCCCTGTGTGGCCGCGACGGCGACTGTTCGGTTCACACCATGATTCTGATTTCCATGACTCTTCGACGGCTTCCCGTCCGTATGACTCTTGGCAGAGTTATCATTACTTTTACCCCCCTTGACCCCTGATGTATAATCGTGAAAGGCGAACAAGCCGCTTTCATCCTCCCCTGCCCGCGTCGTAAAAGGTCCTGAAGTCACGTGAACTTCAAAAGTGCTGGAAGTACCCCCCGGGCTCTGAATGGATAAGGGTTGCATCGCCGAAGCCGAAGGAGGGACGTCGTAGTGGGATGGAGGCGAGTCGGACGCAATGCCGCTCTGAAACGTGCTATCCTCTCGAGTAGGCTTCCGGCCGCCCATTGCGGTAAGACGCCAGCCAAATTGGCGACGCAATGGTACGGCCCCAGGGGCGGAATACCTGCAAAAAATTATGTATAGATTACTAAAATTTTGAACAATGGTATACATTACGGCCTTTTGAGTGTATGGGTATGCAAGTGAGCATGCACAAGAAAGCTTGGAATAAGATGAGGATGTAGGACCTACGGAACCGTTAAGGCTTGATGCCACCGTATCATAAGAAGCAAAGCGTGACAATGGGTGAAAAGGACAAGATTGATTTGGTAATGGAGGTAAATATCAATAACCTTTGTCTAATAAATGAAAGATTTTGTAAGGTCGTAATGACGGCCTCAATGACCAGTGCAGACGCCGACCGTTTAATCGAACGGATTTGAATTTTTAAAAGGCTTTTCCCGACATCTAGGCCGATGCTAGTTCCTGTCCCTGAATTGTGCGAAGTCCGGTCAATTATGTTGTTTATGTCTTGCACAGAAATTATAAAAAGTCTGATCACTTATAATTGAATGTCTTATCATTTCTAAGCATTGATTTGCGTACGATGTCTTCTCGCAAGTGAGGAGCCAGTTAGACCTACCTCCTCTCCCAAAACAGTGGGGAAAAAAATCATACTGGCTGCCCCACTCGGATTCAGGCGCAAATTTATTTCTCGCTCTTTCTTTGAGATTCTTGTTCTTTATTTTAAATTTCCAAAGAACTCCCGAAATTCCCAAAAAGAGCGCTTGCTGGCCATTTCTTTCAAAGCCATTTTGTTTGTATACCACCACCATCCGTCTTGCCCCGCTCTCCTCACCCCGTTCCTTTTACCAAAGATTGCAATATTTTTCGTTTCAAACAAACGTGGGAATCTTCGCCTTTCCTTTCATCTACCCCTTTTTAGTCGCTTCCTTCAGTAGTCTGCGTCCGTGGAGTCGGCAGAAATCGTCAAATCAAGCTCCTTCCCCGTAATTCGTCGGTAGAGCGACAGCACATCCTCGGCCGTCGTCTCGAAATGCGACGTGGCATCGTATGAAGAGGAGATGAAACAGCGGTCCTTGGAACCATCCTCAAGGGGGGAATACGTGTCTTCAACCTGACAGGGACCAGAGAGATCTTAAAAAGTGACCATGACATACGTGTGCAGGGGCTCCGACGAGACTCTATTCCATCTGCTGCCATATCTATTCCCTCCCACTCCCCCATCTCCATGTCCTTTATTCCTCCGCCACCATTTTTCTGACTTCCCCGCCCGCCTTACCGAGTCGAAGCGTTCAATGTAATTACCCAAAAGCTTGATTGCCGGTTCCAACTCTTGCAACGGATTCCCCGTTTCCACCGTTGTGGATGCGATCGCAATAAACCTCCCTGTAAATAGCAAATACAATGAAATATGATACCCCTTGCTCATTCCCTTCATTCACTCGGACTCCCCTCTGGGCCTACCTTGGGCGGCCACCATGTGAGCATAGGAGATGACGGCGATGTAAACATCGTGGTGGCGCTTCAGCTCGGACGCAGGAATAATGATTTGGGCCGATTCGGAGTTACTGAAGACGACAAAAATTGGGTAAAGAAGACCAGAGGGAGGAAAGGTTGCCAAAAGCAAGTCAGGTTTTTCGGCTGCTTTCTCTTCCTTCCCGCTTCCTCCTCCCTCCCTCCCTCCCTCCCTCCCTCCCTCTCTCCCTTCTTGACGCCCCCATCCGCACCTGGTACTCGCAACAGGATGATCCATAAGAACAATGGAGCGGACCACGCTGTGGGCATGTAGGTGAGACGCATGAGCCCAGCATTCATCGTTCAAAACCAACGTCCCTTATTCCCTCTTCGCCCTTCTTTTCCTCAGTTCTCTTGCCTCCTGCTCCCTTCTCCCTTCCTGCCATCACTTCCGCCCCCCCCACTTCAATCCCCCCTCCTCGCACCGTCCCGTCGCTTTGATCTTGTCCTTGGGGAAATACGACGGGTCGCCGATCAAGAACTTGGCCTTGGCGACCTCGTCACCGTG
>NW_005803601.1:29614-30315 GCF_000240725.1 Microchloropsis gaditana
TGATGGGATGTTTCTACCTTTTCCCTTTTCACGGCATTGCGAGCAGTTCAATTTAGGCTTCATTATCGCGCGCATCGGTGCCGACGTCTTTATCCTCGACCAGCACGCCTGCGACGAGAAGTACAACTTCGAGACACTTCAGGTACGGCGGGAGGGGAACCGGGATGGAGGGACATGGCGCGTGGCTGGAGGCTCACCGACCTCCCCCTTTCCTTTTCTCTCCCTCCCATTCTCTTAGAGCACCACCACCCTGCACGAACAGCGCCTGATCGCTCCCAAGCCCCTGGAACTGAGCGCGATGGAGGAAGTGGTCATCCTCGAGCACCTCCCGACCTTCAAAGCCAACGGTTTCTCTTTCCGTTTGGACCCGGAGGCGGGCCCCATGGAACGGATCAAGCTCCTTTCCCTCCCCTACTCGAAAGGCATTCAGTTTGGGCTGCAGGACATCCACGAGCTCGCGTCCCTTTTGGGCGACTCGTCCTTCTGTGGCGGGGTGGAGGAGGGGGCGGAAGGGCCCGCCCCCTCGGTTCGGCTGCCCAAAATTCGCGCCATGTTCGCCTCCCGGGCTTGCCGGATGTCGATCATGATCGGAAAGGCCTTGACGCGGTCACAGGTAGGGAGGGGAGCGTGGGCAGAACCCCTGTTGGGAAGGCGCAGAAAAGGGGGGGGGGGAAGGACTTGGTGGTCGTAGTTGACGTCCC
>NW_005803600.1:0-876 GCF_000240725.1 Microchloropsis gaditana
GGATCAATAAGATCTGAGAATTGGAGACCTCCGGGACTGGGACGATTTTGAGACCCGCTTCCGGGCATTGGTCGGTCTTCCCTCCCTCCCTCCCTCCCTCCCTCCGGCCTTTCTCCCTCCATTTCCTCCCTTCTCTTGTTTCTCTCTTCCTTCCTGTCTCCAGTGGAGATTTCCTTATACTTTCTGTCTTGTCAACGGCTTGTCTCCTCGCGGTCTTTCCTCCCTGTCTGGCCAGACCCTCCCACCCCCCTCTACCGTCACACAATGCTCTCTCTTTTTTTAATATAAGAAATGGAGGATTTTTTCCCCTTCCTCGTGCCATTTCGCCTCTTCACTTTCTCTTTTCACAATCGACTTTTCTCTCTTTCCCCCTCTCCTTCCTCTTTCCCTCTCTCTGTCCCTTCCTCTGTCCCTTCCTCTTTTTAGGTCTCCTCTATTGAAGCGCGGTACCCTCGTCTCAAGATCGACGTGGAGGAACAGCTTGCCTACTATCGTGACGTAAGGCCTCCTTTCTTCCTTTCAAAGCCTTCTTGTCCTCCTTGCATCCCTTTTGACTTCTCGTTCTCCCTGCCGCGGAGCCTTTCTTTGTGTGACGTTCTCATCCGTGGTCTTCCTCCGGTCCCTCCTCTTCTTCTTTCCCTCCTCCCACCCCCCCTCTTGCTCCCCTCTTCCCCTTCCTCCCTCCCCAGATTCGGCCCTCCCTGCTCCCGCTCATCCGCGACACGATCGAATTCACGAACGCCGCTTTTGACAGCGGGAAAAAGGTTTTGGTGGAAGGCGCGAACGCCACCATGCTCGACATCGATTTCGGAACCTATCCTTACGTGACCTCCTCCAACCCCAGGTGGGAGGGAGGGAGGGACGGAGGGAGGGAGG
>NW_005803600.1:925-1140 GCF_000240725.1 Microchloropsis gaditana
CTTGCCATTCACTTTTTAAATAAAAGATGCGCTGACGTCGGTACGCAATTTATCACTGCCTCCTCACCAATCTGTACGCGGGCACCACCACTCCACAGCATTGGCTCTGTATGCACCGGCTTAGGCATCGCTCCTAACAAGCTGGGTGAGCGCTTCTCTGTAATCGTGTCCCTTTTCCTCCCTCTCTGTTTCTCTCCTTCCCGCCTTCCCTTCCT
>NW_005803600.1:2336-7779 GCF_000240725.1 Microchloropsis gaditana
TGCACCCACCAACGCTCCTACTCAAGCCCCTACCCCTCCCCCTACGACCGCTGCACCGACTGGTGCCACCCCGGCTCCTACTCCCTCCCCTACAATCGCGCCAACTCCACAGCCCACGTCACTGTTCAACATTACGCTGATCAACGCCCAGCCTAACGACACGCGAATGGACTCAATGATGATTGTAAGTTTCTGCAAGCATATCAGAAGTCCCTTCAAGAACTCTTGGATGTTTTCATGAGGGTTATTCTCCCTTTGCACGCATTCAGCTTGTCCTTAACCATTTCGATATCTCCTTTTTCAACCACAGTCGGCGAAGGCCCGCTGGACGGGAATTATCTTAGCTACTCCATCGTCAGTACCCTTCAGTGGAACAGACGACCTCACAGGCGGCCGTTTCCTGCCCGAGTTTGGACCTTACTACAGTGCAGTTGACGACATCATCATCTTCTACCGACTCGCAACTTTGTCGCCAGGCGTTCTCGGCTCGGCGGGACCTACATTCGTTCGAACTCCATCATTCCAGCCCTATGCTGCCACCATGGAGTTCTCTACGACATTCTTTGATGCCAGCGAAGTTACGGAAGACACTATCCTTCATGAAATGGCTCATGCACTGGGTTTTGGATTGGTACGTCTTTGTCTTGCCCTCCCAGCTTTTTCAAAAAATCTTGATTCTGATACGGCTGTCACGTTCCCTCTCACATCTCTGCAACATCTTGGTCACGATGTGACAACTCAAATCAGGTGTGGGATGAGCTTGGGTGCTACTCTACCACTTGTACTGTTGGATCGAATGCCAACGTCTCCTACATCTGTGACCAAGGCGTGGCTCAGTACAACCAAACCAACTGCCCTGATGTAGGACTGCCGGATCTGCTCATCGAGACCAGCTCAGGCAGTGCGGGGTCGGACTGTGGGCACTGGACTGAAGCTGACTACGACAACGAGCTCATGACGCCAATATCCGAGATCCCGGAAGTGGACCAGCCCCTGTCTCGGTTCACAATTGGTGCCATGTCTGATATTTGGGGCCCTGTGAACGTGTTGGAAGCGAACAACTTTACGTGCCCGGGGGTGGGTGCGGCGTCGGTCATGAGCGGCCCGCAGCATACGTCGATACTGCTACGTCCAGTCAACATCAAGGACGCTCTCATCCAAGGAGCGGCCATGGGTGAGACTGTGTATGAACATCAGCTCGTGAACTTGACGCCTGCTGAGCGTCAGGAGGTCGTTGACGCTCTGGCAGCGATGGGGAAGACGGTTGACCAAGCTTCTCCGCATGAACGTCAAAGCCGCCGCCGTCGATGATTTCGGAGGTCTCGACACACCTATTCGCTACGAATTACGCTATAAGAATATAGGACGAAAAGACGAGGATAGATCGCTCGCAGTTGTTGAATATCTCGTGATAATGCTTGGTCTCTAGGTACTGCAGCAGCGTGACGTCGACAATTCTGGGAATATATCGTATATTGAATCCTAGGATTTCCTCAAGGATGATATGATAGGACGGGTATTTATGGTACTGCAGCGTGGGAGGTTATTCTGTCGGAAACGCCTGTAAGCTAAATCTATGATTCACATTCTCTGCCTCTTTGTCAAGGAGCTGTGCCTGTCAGAAGTCTCTCATCCGTGGCAGTGGAGTGATATAAAATAAGGAATACTGAAGTACACGATAGAAAAGAAAGGATAAGAAAGGAAGGACAAGGTATGACAGAGATATACCTCACAATCCAAATTTCGGGGCACTCATGCAGTCAAACAAAACAAGATATGGATAATAAAGCACAAGGAAGATGACGCAAAAGAAGAAATATGAAAATACAACAATTAAAGTAGGTTGTTAAGCATCTCATGATATGCGCGTTTGTTTGGATGTGATGTCCTCATGTACCCTGCGTTGCTACGCATTAAGCCAGGCGACCTCTCAATGGTCTGTATCGAAGCCTTTTTCCCATAGATCCGCCTTTGCCTGTCTTATATCCTCGGAGAGCGCTACAACAGCCTCAGGACACGTATTAAAACACATGAGGCTGAGACCTATACTTCCAAGCGCATACGCGCCCAGCGAAACCAGAATCCAGAGGGGAAACTGCAGGGAAATAGAATTTGGAGATGGGTGGTGTCAAACACATGACCAGACATGATCCGCCGAACATGGCAAGATATCCATTCGATGTGAGTCTCCTCCCCCCATGCATCCCTCAACGACGTTGTGTCCAGCCTCACCGTCTCAAGTACGTCCGTCACGGGTTGTGTGAAGTGGAAGCTCTGCAAAGGGTCTGAGTACAGCATGAACCAGACTGCGGTGCACAACGTGAATATGAGGAGGAGGCCCATCCATCGAGGTGGGGCCAAGAGAGCTGGGTTGGGGGGCGGACGAGACATGCTGATGACGCGCGAAACGAAGACGAAGGCCAGAAAGCCAATGCCTTGGACGCCAGTGGTGTAATGCCTGGGAGGAATTGATGCAACGAAGGAATAACGCGTCAACAAATTGTCACATAGGATCAAAATGGTTGAAGTATCAATCGTACTAAGGAC
Organism: Microchloropsis gaditana; assembly: GCF_000240725.1. Taxonomy (NCBI): domain Eukaryota; class Eustigmatophyceae; order Eustigmatales; family Monodopsidaceae; genus Microchloropsis; species Microchloropsis gaditana. Next base: position 4,884 of record NW_005803600.1, read on the forward strand.
TCGCATCTTGTAATGACGGATGAACAGTGCAAAGTGTCTTCGACAAACATGCAAGTGGGACAGAAACGGAAAAGGAAAACGCAAGCGACACAAAGAGGACAGTATCAGTCCGGCATCATCTCAATACAAGTGACAAGGATTCACGTCTATAATCCCGAGCACCTGATGACCTGAGCCGAAGCCACGATAATCCTCAGAATAACGCACAGATGGCAATCCCAGCAGCTTAAGGGTCTTAACGACCATCGTGTGGTAATCTGTAAGAAGAGTAGCGCATAACCCTAACCCTATCTCCTGAATAATCTGTTGTTTTCTTCCTATCTGAGACCTTTTTATCCTTCATCCCATCCCATTGAGGACATGGCTAAGGGAGGGTATTAGACCGAACGTTTAGGCTCAATTCTTTATTACAAAGAAGAGAACGGCCTACATGCATGAGATAACCACGGTATTCCATTGGTCCTAAGGCATTTTAAGGACCATGAATGCGAGGGATGACAGGGGCGCAGCACCCTTTTGTACCTGTATGCGCAAAGACTAGCTCTGTTGTCTTCCGATTATTACTGTTCGTGATATCGATCTGTTCATTGCAGCCACGACTGCTACACTCGGTAGGGCCACTGCAGCACATGGCGAATGAGCTTTCATTTCCATAGGTCCTGGCAATCACGACAAAAAAAGAAATTAAAACCGTATCAGCACAAGGTCCGTGTGAGGACCGCTTTATTCACAGTGTTTTTATGAAGGCGGCTACCTTTTAACCTCCCCTACCTCGTCTCACAAGGATGATAATTTTACCCCCGCTTTCAAACATGCACAAGCCCCACGTGCCCATGATATATGTGCTGCAGCACTATGCATGGGCAAATGTTCCCACCTGCCGTGAAGAGGACGAGACGTTGGTGATTATTTTCAGTCTCAACGTGGACCTCCCAAATGAGCAGTGGGTGGAGGGCGGGAGGGTGAGAAGGCAGAAATGTAGGGTAGCTTGTCTTTTTGATTGTGAAACGCCAATCGATTATCGTAGTTCATAATCTTTGAGTAACGAAGTCTCCTTCTGGCATGTACATGATTTTCTTCCCTCGGTCGTTCTCCCACTCCCTCCCTTTTTCTGTTTCCAACCTGTAAAGTTATTTGACATTTTAAAGACATTGTGCTTTCAGATCCATCAGCTGTTATCCCCTCTCATGACGTCCCTGTATATTATCATGGAGATGTAAAAAAATGTCGGCACCTGTGGAATAAGTAAACACCAAAATATGTAGTTTTTATGGGAGGCAATTCCAAGGACGATTCAATTAACCTCTCGAGAGCCGGAAGGTTAATCCACTTTTTGAAAAAGGTGGAAAAACATCCCATGAACTCTTTAATCCGATAAATGAAAGCCATACGATAAAAATCATGTCAAATTTAAGAAAATGCTTTCCCTCTCAAATCCTCCTCCTCGATTCCTTCTACTTTTCAGAACCATGCCACTGCACACCTTCACGAAGATCCCATTTGCCATGCCTTGCTCTTGAATGCTTCCCATTATTTGAAAAAATCTCATTTTCTGAATTAAAGCGAGCTCACTCGTCAAAGAAGATGTTGGAATGCTCCAAGCAAGGAAAACCTCCTGGGGCAGAGGGGTGTGTGCGTACGACATAGATCCGCACAGAAACAGTATTCGGTAAACCAGCGTCAATAGGCTTAGGATACGAATAAATGTGTAGACCGCAGCACCATTTTTAAATGAAATGTGTACATGTGGTTTGCATGTGCATCTTTGCAGCATTTGAAGAGGGTGGCGCTTTGGGATGTTAGATCGAGACCGGGCGGCGAGCTACAGCTGGCTCCCGTCGCGCCAGCCAACCACTTGACAAAAGACCCGAGAAGCCGGGTGGAAAACGCCCACGACCTCTCCTGAATTCTGCATGTTCAGTGAAGGCTTGACAATGACCAATTCCATGCCCTGGGGTCCCGATAAAGGGAGAAGGAGAGAAAAGACGTTTCCTCGACCTCCTCTCATATGCAGCTGTTCACCCTCACAGCCCGGTGATGAGGCAATACCAGTTTCTATCCTAACCCCTCATGCATCTCTACGTATGACAGGACGGTGTGTCAAGATGGCATTTCGGAACCTTCTTGGCAGTCTGGGAAGACAAAGTAAATCGTCCCGGCCTCTCAAGACGACTTTCGCCCCTGTCCGCCACACCGTCGCTCCCTCCTCTTCCTCCCCCTTCCTCTTTTCCACTTCTGCCCGTGCGGGATCGACTACGCCGGTGACTGTCATGTTGAGACAAAGGAACGGACACCAAAAGGCAACCAGCTCTAATTTGGCTGTTCTAGGAGTAGCCATACTTGTCGGGTGCGTGTCTCCAGTCTAACCTCCTCCTCCCTCGAGCTTCCAACCGCCATGTATCATGGACTTTCACTTTCATTTCTCTTAAGTGGCGAGAAAAGTCATCTTTCGGTCTCAACTATCGTGCATCTCCTCCTCACAGAGACTCTCAGCTCTCCCTCCCTCCCTTTCTTCTCCTTCCTCTCTCCTTTCCTCTTCTCTTCCCTGCTCTTTCTCTTACCCAGCTACATGGGCGGGAGCACGCTTCCCGCCGAACAGTCCCCTGCCCATGTGGACAAGAAGAAGGAGGAGGAAGTGAACCAGTTATTGAATAAAATTCGACGGGTGGAAAGCCAAAGCCGGCGGGTGCCAGCTCCCAGCCCCTCAGTGGACGTGGTGTTGGGAAGTCAATGGGGAGATGAGGGAAAAGGGAAGCTGGGTAAGAGCGCAAGAGATAGGAGGAGGACGGGAGAATAGGAGGGCAAGAAGCAGAGAGCGATGCGAGAGATGTCTCGTGTTGAGCTCCAGATTTTTCTTTCCTTTCTTTGGACCCGTCACCTTCCCCTCCCTCCCTCC
>NW_005803600.1:7789-10998 GCF_000240725.1 Microchloropsis gaditana
GTAAGAATATAGGAGGAAAAGACGAGGATAGATCGCTCGCAGTTGTTGAATAGATAATACTTGGTCTCCAGGTACTGCAGCAGTGTGACGTCGACAATTCTGGGAATGTATCGTATATTGAATCCTAGGATTTCCTCAAGAATGATATGATAGGACGGGTATTTATGGTACTGCAGCGTGGGAGGTTATTCTGTCGGAAACGCCTGTAAGCTAAATCTATGATTCACGTTCTCTGCCTGCCCGTCAGGCAAAGCAAGAAATTATAGATAGGTGGAGTCTCTCATCCGTTGCACTTCATCATCAGCATTTTCTGAGATGGGATGCGGGCAAATGTTGGACCTTTTTCCGGGATTAAAGCGGTGCGTGAGGGACGAACAAGCAAGGAGTCAAACAATTTGGCGGCGGCGACAGCAATGTGCGCGGTAAGGTAACCTTATCGTTAGAAACCTGTGTCAAATACATAACTTAAAGAAAAGCACAAAAGGATCAAGTCGCGTAGATGAGTTTCCGACTTTTGTAATTTTCTGTTTTCACGCTCTAATCGAGTAAATTATCCATCAGGCTTTTGAAGTGGAAACATTTCGCTCCTTTTTATGCATTGTCTTCACATACACGGCAGAGGTGAAAAGAAAACCGTCTTTTTGCAAGCGAAAAAGAGACCCTTTGAAAAATTTGTTTACGCAAGAAGGTCTTAGATTTATAAGAATATTTGTCGCATGCAATCACGCTTTTATTTTGGGAGATGGCTCCATGTGAATTTTACATCCGTTGTAAGCCCACGACCCCTAAGGAGATATTTCAAGGAAAATCAACAAAGCAATTGCATGTCAAAGCGATAATAAAGGTCAGCCATCTTGCAGCGTCTGATCCCCGAAAGTAAATTTTTCTTCCAGGGCATAAATTCTCGCCAAAGGTTTCGTGGTTCACGCATTTAAAATGCTTTAACGCAGCGACTATTGGTGCGCGATGCCAACGAATTTCTTCAATGATAGGAAAAATGCGAAGAGGAGATAGAGCGATGTCAAAAGTTATCTTTATTACCCTGTCTACTCATGTACTACTACATACAGAATTACAGAGAGTTGCCATCGCTCGATATTGAAGTTGGGAGGCTGTGAGGAGTGAGGTACCAAGGCGGCCCAGGCATGCAAAGGGCAGGGTTCAGGGCTCCAGGCACAGGGCATACAATACAGAAGCGTCAATTATTCTCAACTATGATCCTCTTTAAGTCTTCAGCACATCCCGGTACTTAATATTAGAGAAGAAGAGTTTGTAATACTGCGTTTTAGGGAAGGCTGTCTTGACTCCAGCACCCGTTCCCATCTAGTCACAATAAAGTAAGTATCTCGTTGAAACACGCGAGTCCCGACTCAGAGAATCAGCTCGAATATTTACGACCTCTTTTTAAAATGGTGACTTGCAAGTTCGCCAGACACACAACGCAAATTTTATTTCAGAATTAAAATGATGAGTTCTTTCAGTTACGTGTCCGTTACAGGCCCCTAAACATGCTCCTTATCATTTGACGTCCGTTACTTCTTCACCTGTAATTGTATAAAGCTATACATGAAAAAAATGTGAGCCACTTCTTAAAGCTACTAGATATCATTTGAGGGATCGAAAAGTATCTGTATTGCGTGGATAATATTCTTCTTGAAACATAGCGCAAATATAGCGCTTGATCGAGAAAGCTTCATGAGGGCACTTAACTTCCCTGTAGCCCCCGCAACACTCCTCTTGCAAGTATATTCCACTCCTGGCATTAAGTCTTGCTTGCAAGTGGAAATGGAGATTAAGTGGCAAGAAGGACGTGCAAGCTTTGCTCTCACACAGCTCCATTTTGCATAATTCCGTTACAGTCGTGTGTGAGGCTGTAACAGAATTTGACTTTTGCCTATACACAGTCCGCCAATCTCTGATATGTCATTGCAAATTGAAATTCACTTTCAGAACAAAGTCTTACTATACGTCTAAAGCTCACTAGAGAAGTCAGCGCAATTACATCTGTATATGGCTGGTGCAAAACACTGCAATCTCAGGATGCATAGAGCGACTCTGATTTGATTCATTCAAGCCAGGTCTACATGATGTTTCTGTTATTCGTAGGCCTTTGAAGCTGAGTCTTCTTTGTCTCTATTCTCTGACCCCAAAAGACAGCCGTCATCAAGCCAGCAAACGATGCGGGTGTCCTTTATCGCTTCGTGCCTCGCCCTTCTCCTTGTCACCTTGGTCCCGCCTGTAGCTGCTCAGGAGTGTCCGACTATCCTCTTGGCCGCTAAGACACGTCCAGACTCGAAGCGCGGTGTCTTAGCTGGTAGAAGCAAAGCCACAATCACTGTCAAACTTCGCAGCAAGGACTCTGTCGATGACTTAGCCTTCAAGCTGGCCTTGCCTACCGGCTTGTCAGTCATACGTACAGCCACCCGTCCGGCTTCCAAGCGCTCTGTCGCGCCGCAGATCGTACAGAACGCGGATGGAATAACAAATATTTACTGGCTAGGTGTCGATTTTACCAGGCCCAAGGGCGGGAAACGTGTCTTCCGAGCCAAGGTCGCAGTGGAGAAATGTGCGCCTGAGACGTTAGTCGTGACTGGTCTTGCTTACTTTGCGAACGCGACGTCGACCTTCTGTGAAACACCGCTGACCAACCCGGAGATCTTACATGTGCGATATGGGAAGTTTAAGAAGTCTGCAACGTGCGCGCCGACACCTGCTCCTACTGTCAACCCCACGCAACCTTTTGTGTTGTTTGGCGAAGGACAGCGTTTCTCGCAAGGAGGCGTTCTGGCACCGTTCAATACACGCCGTCTATCCATGCACTCTGACAGCAATGAGGTGCGGGACGCGAGTCAGACAAGGCGTGCTGTAAATCGCCAGCTACCGTCTGTAATTGCTACACCGGAGGACTGTTTTGAATATTGCTCGCTGAACGCGAATGTATCCTCGCCCTTCTTATTTAGCTGGAATCGGGTAGCTACCCAGTGTTTTTGCTGTCTGAGCGTATGCACTCCTCTGATCTTTGATCCTGACTATGATGTGTATGAAGGACTTGTCCCTGTGACCGTCGCTCCCACGGCGGCGCCCACAGGGCCTACTGCTGCCCCCACCGCTGCCCCTACTGCTGCCCCTACGACGGCTGCACCGACGGGAGCTCCTACCCAAGCCCCGACTGCTTCCCCTACTGCTGCCCCTACGGCTGCCCCAACACC
>NW_005803600.1:12625-16514 GCF_000240725.1 Microchloropsis gaditana
GTGATTTTGTTCATAACTTTTTCATCATCATGTTTATGTTGTTCATCTAATCCTTTTTCTCTTGGCATTTTTCCTTTTTTAACGCTTCTCTCTTTACTCTCCCTCGCTCCCCCCGTCTTTCCCGGCCCTTGTGTGTCGAAGCTTCATCCTCCTCCCTTTCGATGAAAGCCGAATCCCTGATGACGAAGCTCAATATCATCCATCCCTCCCCTCTTCTCCCTTTCATGCTTTTCCTTTCCAGGTGGTTTCGGTCGTTTGGGTCACGGGGATGACGCCTTGCAAGCCACGCCCAAGAGGGTGGATGCTTTGGCGCTGGAGCACGTCAAGTGCAAGCAGGTGAGCGCCCTTCGAAATCGATTCTTCTCCTCCCTGTCCGCCCTCGCCTGGCATGGGCTCAAGCCGGCCGATGGGCCGAAGGTCCAGCAAAGGACGGGAGGTGCCCATGTCTCACGCCCGTCCTGCCTCTTCCTTCTTTGTCTGTTCTCGGACCCCCTGCGATCCCTCTCCCGTCCTGTCTCTCCCCGCCAGGTTGCCTGTGGCTTTGCCTACACCGCGGCGGTCACCACGGAGGGGCAAGTCTACACGTGGGGGGCGGGGGAAAATGGCCGCCTGGGCCTTGGGGATGAGCTGGACAAGATGCGACCAGGTAGGGAGGAAGCAAACAAGGGAAGGAGGGCTTCGGGGTTTCTTCTTGGGCTAGGGGAGCCCACTGAACACCTTTCCCTTCTTCCCTCCCTCCTTCCATTCCTTCAGGTCATGTGAAGGACCTGGCCCGCTACCCCGTCAAGGAGATTTTTGCGGGCTCCGTTCATACCTGTGCATTATTGGAGGACGGTCGTATTTTCTCCTGGGGCAAGTGCGAGTATACTGGTCATGGCCTTCAGCAGGTGGGAGACGGCGCTTTTTTTTCCCCTCCCTTTCCTGCCTCCTCACTTCCATTTTGTTTCTTATTATGTCCTCCCCTTGCCGGTACAGCAAGTATGAGGAAAAATAAAGCGGACATGGTGATTGAATGAGTGACCACGTTTCGTCCCCTTTCTGCCTTTTTTTTTCCCTCCTCAGGACGTGCTCTCGCCCCTTCATCTTGATGCCTTCCAAGGACAGCTCTTCGCGCAAGTCTCTGTGGGACCGGGAGGCTACCACACCATTACTCTCAGTACCACGGGCGAGGTATCCTTTTTACTACCATTCCTTGCATTCTTTCCCACTTCTTTGTTCCATGGAATGCTGTACTGTGGCTTTCTTCTCCCGGTGTTTCCTCTCCTCCTTCTCAGAAAGGTCATCGTTCATGCTAGAATTGTTCTCGGTCTGTGTCAAGCATTCCACCGAGCGTTGGCCGGGGCTTCGGTCACGTCGGTGTTTTCTCAGTGACCACACTGCCCACTCACCAGCGTCCTTGTCCTGAACCCTCCTCCCACCAATCCTCCCTTGATTGAACCTCTCCCCCGGCCCATGCCCCCTCTGGCCCAGGTTTACACGTGGGGTCATAATCGAGTCGGGCAGCTCGGCTATACGAACAACGAGGAGGTCCCGCGGAACAATGAAGGGGCCCATTTTCTCCCCACCCCTCGGCGTGTCAAGACTCTCGCAGGGGGTGGCCCGCCCTTACGGATACAGAAGGTCGAAAGGGAGGGAGGCGAGGGGAGAAGAGGGAGCAAAGGCGATTATCTGAGGCCTTCTACTGCAAGACTATGACATGATAATTAAGAAGCACGTTTCTTTGTCATCTGGACCTACTGGCATGATAGTCTACATGTAATCACTTCTCATCCCCCCCAGGTGATTGCTGGATGGGGTCATTCAGCCGTGGTGTGCGGGAATGGCGACGTGTATATATGTGGCCGGTATGTATCCTTGTTTTCTTCCTCTTCTTACCTCCTTCCCCGACTCCTAGCTTTCCTTCCTTTGCGTCACCGGTTTTGTGCCCGCTCTTTCCCCGTCTCCAGCAATTTTCAAGGACAGCTCGGCCTCGGCGATCCGAAAAATTTTGAAAGAAACGAGCGCAACCACCCCTACCTGGCACACTTTCGTGTCATCACAGGTAATTTTTGTCTCCTTTTTACCCCCTCCTCATTTTTATTCCGGTTTCTCCTTTTCTATTTTAATTCTCCCCTTGTGTCTATTTCGTGGTCTGTCGTCCTCCTCTTCCGTGCAGCCTAGATCCCCCACCCGTCGTAATAACTACTCTGTCCCCCTTTTTCCTACGCGATTGTTCCACCGAGTACAGACCTCCAGACGGGGGGTCAGCAAAAAGTCAAACAATTTGCCTGCGGCGGTGAGCATTCCGCCGCCTTGTTGAACAATGACGAAGTCTATACTTTTGGAGCCGGGTAGGGCGGAAAGGGAGTAGGGGAAAGGAAGGATGGGAGAAAAAATATGGAGAAGGAATGCGGAAGGTACCAAAATTGTAACTGATTTTTTTTTAATGTCCCATCGACAGGGCAAGAGGGCAGCTCGGCCATGGTGACTCGCGGAACGAGGTGTATCCGCGGTTGAATCAGGTGCGCTAGCGTAGGATCACTTCGTTGCACAAAAAGTTTTGCTAACTACCTTTCCTCAAGCTCCATGCCGAGTGTGTCCCATCAAAAGTCCTCCGTATCAAATGTCTCACCTTTGATCGCTTTTTCAAAGACCACGCGTCTCACTCTTGACTTCTATATCTTTCTTTATGCTCTCTTTATCCCCAGACGATGCGTGCCACCCGTCGGGTCATTAAAGATGTGGCCTGTGGAAACAATTGCACGGGTGCTTACTATTTTCCTTCTCTGTGGTTCTGGGTTGGGGGTGCCTTCCGTTCCAATTTCGCTAATTCCTTACGCTACTTCGGTTCTTCTTCCATTCACCGTTTTGCTAGTTATGCTCGTGGGGGCGCATCGAATCCCTCCTCTGACAGAGTACTGCCTGGAATTCATCACGCAAAATTGGTCCCTTTATCGTCATATTGGTTAAGTTTCTATCCTCTTCTGTCTTTTCCATTGTCTCCTTTGAGTACTTGGAGACCCACTTATCCCTCGAAGGAATGGCTCGTTTCTGGTATTGCTAACAATCCTTTTTACCTGCCTTTCGTTATCATTCTGTTTTGTGGCATGTCTCATTCCCCGACAGATTTTGCAGAAGCACTTCCACATGACCTTTTCCTTGCGCTTCGGCGTCTACAACACCATTCCTCCTTTCACGACTTGTCGATATCGATTTCTCGGCAAGGCGGTGATCAAGGGATGGATCAGGAGGACGATCAAGATGAGGACCAAGAAGTAGATGACTGCCTAGTGTCTGTAGCTTTTTCCTCCATGTCATTTTGGGAAGAAACCGCTGTATCTAACGCTTCAGCATGCACGTCTTTCAGTCAATAGACCTTGAGTTGATTTCCAAGGAAGATCAAGTGATTGAGCGAGCGAAATAAATTGCACAGAAAAGGAGAGGGAAAGAATAATAAAACGAGGACCTGAGCATTCCCATGACGAGGGTCTCGCATAAAAATAGTAGCGCAAGGCATTTTAAAACTCATAACCTATTTGAAAAGCACTTGCTCCCTCTTATTTAGGCGTCATCTTCCTGTAGACGTTCATCTACACTACTTGTAAAGATCAGAAAGGCATACAAATGCAAGAATTGAACACAGCTTTCGGTTCTTAGATGTTTGGAGAGATAAATGATTGATATTGCCCTGTTTACTTGTTTTTTAATTTGACTGTGCTTTTTCCCTTGCCAGCGACGTGAATTATTGTCTAACACGGCGAAGCTAAAAGCCAAGAGAAGCTTACGCACGGCACTTTCTCCCGTGAACTTGACGCCTGCTGAGCGTCAGGAGGTGGATGACGCTCTGGCACAGGTGGGGAAGACGGTTGACCAAGCTTCTCCGCATGAACGTCAAAGCCGCCGCCGTCGA
>NW_005803600.1:19904-20659 GCF_000240725.1 Microchloropsis gaditana
AACCGCCCGTTTGTTCTGGCAGAAACACTTTCCAGGTAGGCCTCCTGCCGGTGTTTCTCGTCCATCCAATCTCCTCCATTTGAGCCTCTTGTCCACCTTCCCCCTACCCTTCCTGTCAAAAAGAACCTCAGTCCTCCCTCTCCTTTTCCCCTTCTTCCCCGCCCTTTTCCTCTGCTTTCGTAGACCACACGGCCGTGTGCTGGCCTCGTTTCCTGGCGGCGTTCGAGAAGGAGTGGGGTCCGCACCCGGACGAGGCGTACGGACGCTTTAAAAAGGTGGGAAGAATCGTGGAAAAGAGGGTGCAGGGGCCGTCGGATTGAGGAAAGGGTAGCATGCCCCGGCTCTCCAACAAAAAGAGAGGATGCCTGGACGTGGGAGAATCTGTTCTTTCAATTCTCGCCTTATCGGGATATGCTCTCCCTTCCTCCTTCCCTTCTTCCCTCCTTTCCTTTCTTCCACGCCCCAGGCCATTGTTTCCCCGTCTGCATCTCTACCGTCCTTGCCCGTGCGCTCCCTCCCGACTGGCGAGGGGGGGACAGAGGTGCCCGGGGTGGAAAGGGGAGGAGAAGGGGTTGGGGAAGGGATGGTGGCCATCGAGGTGTACGACCGTTTGACCAGGAGGGCGGGGGGTCTCTACGAGTTCTTTCAAGAGGAGGCCGATCCAGGTACACAGAATGGAAGAAGGGAGTTGGGGGGGGGCGAACGTGGTCCAGTCCTGGTTTTTGATCCGGTGTATGCCTACTCAACCCCCCCCC
>NW_005803600.1:20669-30287 GCF_000240725.1 Microchloropsis gaditana
GCCTGGTGTAGGAGGAGTCATGGCCGGAAAGGTGTCGATCAGAAAAGGGAGGAGAACCGATGTCGGGAAAGGGAGGGAAAGCGCAGTGATGGAGAGTGTCTGAGCGGGAGGGGTCCTTGGGCGTGGACACCTTGACGTGCCGTGACAATCATTACCTCTCCCTCTCGTCTTTCCTTTTTTTTTTCCCCATTCCCTCTCCCACAGACACTGTGAATAGCTCTCACCCTCATCTTGTGCGCAGCCAAAATTTTCACTGGACAGAAATCAAAGCCAATACCCCTTGTGCCTCCCCTACCCCGTCGTCCTCCCCTCCTTCCTCCTCTTCGTCGACCTCTCCCCCTCCCTCCCTCTCGTTGCACCTACCCCCTCTGTCGCGAGCTCGCAAGGTAGCGGCCACGCAGAGCCCGCCCCTGAGAAGCTGGGTCCAGTCTCCCTCCCTTCTTGTCTCTACCCCCATGCCCAAGAAATGGAAGGATACGTGGAAGAGGGAGGTGAAGGAAGAGGAACGATGGGGAGGGAAGAAGTCCGAAGCCTCCAAAGCGGGCAGGGGACGGAAAGGGGAGGATGGAGGCGGTGGACAGGGAAAAGCAGGCAAGGCGAAGAGCTCGCCGACCTCAGGAGACATGGGGAGCGAGGGAGGGAAGAAGGGCAGGTCGACCGCGGTCCCAAGAAGGAATGGCGCGGGGTTCCAACCCAGCAGGGGGAAGAGAAAGAAGTCCTCGGAAGCACCATGCCCTCCGTCGGTCCCTCCCTCCCTCCCTCCGACCCCTGTCAAACTTGGACAGCGGTCCACTCCATCGCCAGCGGCCTCCCTCTTAGACCGTGCACAGGTGCTGCCAGCTCGAGTTCCCGGTTCGAATCATCCTTCATCTCCCTCCTCCGGAGCAAGCTTTTTTCCGAGCAAGCCAGACTTTTCCTCGCACGACCTCGACGGGCCGGGCGAGTTTCCAATCCCGTCTTCCTCCCTCCCCCCCAAAAAACGAGGGCGGCCCCGTTCCCCCCCCAAGGCACGAATGATGTGGGACGTTGCAGCGGAACATACACTGCTGCGTGCGGCCTGTCGCCCGGGAAATTTTTGCCTTCGTTTGTAGCCACCTTCTTCACCTGCCTGCCTCCTTTTGTATTCTTCTTTCCAAATTTTGTGCCGGGGAGGTATACATAGGGGGATTCGGTCATGTACAGTACCACTGACGTATGTCTTGTTTCAGAAGCAATCCATGGCTCTGCATTGAACTTCTTGGATCCCTGCCCTGAACTAAGTGACACATGTATACATGGATGGGGGCGTCACTTTACAAAGAAATGAAAGAGATGTCCATTTGTGCCAGTAGCATTTCAAGTAGCTTTGATCTCCTCGTGCCTGCCTGGTTTGGAAAGAATTTCTTGTTTTTGCAGTATCCTGGAAGTGACAAAGTGAAGATGAACAGGATGGCTTTCGAGATCTTTGGCTGCTCAACATGTCTGTAAGTGGAGTGCATTGTATGACCATCCCACGACTTTCATGTCAGTTTTTTTCCTACAGGATTTATGTCGTTCAATGCTTACAACGATCTGCAACGCTCCAATCAATAGAAAGATGCTTTAATATGTTCAATGTCCAGACAATTTCTAGAATGCACATGAACTTAAATAGGCCAACGGTGCCACCCTGGGGGCATATTCTTCTTTGAACAAAACTGCTTGAAAGGAGGACATTTGACCACTCCTAACTCGCAAAGCAACAGAGGGACATTTCCTTCGGGGGCGGGCGTTTCCTTGCTGGTTTGAGAAGGTCAAGACATGAATGCGAATGTTTCGTGTCCTAGGATTATACGCTGTTGATGCCTACCAGTAAATCATGCCTTTCAAGTTGATTTTGCTCCCTCGGACTTTCAGACATTAATGTTTCAGCCTCAAAAAAAAATCCTCGATGGGCTTTCATCATGGATGTGCTATTAGTTTTTCCAAATAATTGTGTTGCATCGGAGCATGAAATGTCTTTGATCTTTTTTCTGTCACGAACTTGTACTTGAAGAGCGAGCAGAACCGCCGATGGATCTGACTTGGCGAGGCTTTAAGCCTGCCTCACAGTGCAACAATAGCCGTGTCTGCCCTTTATTTATAGGCTAGTGTGCATCCCCTAAGATGAATGAAAAGTGAGTAATTGCGGGATGTTCCGTGGTCCCTGTGTAGGTTTCGCTCTTAACCTCCTTACCCCCCTTCGGGTTATTTTCATTTCACTCGTAACACTCACGGTCGATTTTACGTTAATCTTCATTTCCATTCAATAGACATATTTTCATGTCATCCTCTGCAACTTCTACACCTCATGTATTGTCGCTGCACGCTTTGAACCGCGCTGCATTGCCCATTGTCGACCTGGCTGCGCCCGAGGAAGCCCCGCGCATCCTGTACGACGCCTGTCGGGACTTTGGATTTTTCTACCTGATCAACCATGGGGTACCTCAGGCCCTTATCGACGACATGCTTACAGAGTCCAAGGTGGATATTTTTCTCTCTGAATGCCATGTGTGAAATGTTGGAGGGGGACACCTGAATTCTCCTTCGTTGTCCTGCCTCCGCGACATGCATTTATGCGATAAATTGGATGGACCTATACCATACAATGGGTTTTTGTTGCTCAATTTACTTTTTAAAAGCGGTGATTCTCCCCTTTTATTCCCGTGTCTTTCTTCGTCTTCCTGAATATCTTTTTGTGCAACATCGATCCGGTAGCTACCTGTACCCAAGGTATTTTTCCGGGTGCGTCCCGGCTTCCTGTGTTACGAGGAGCTATCGTCCTTTGTTCTTTAGGTTCATCACCTCGAGAGAGATTTCAACCTACCAACTACGATTCCGTCTCACCGTGTTTCCCTTTTCGTCATTCGTTTCCGGGCAGGCCTTTTTCAGCCTTCCCCTGGACGAAAAAGAGAAAGTCTCCGTCCGGCACAACAAGATCAATCGGGGATACACCGCCTTCGAAGAGGAGACTCTGGACCCAACTAGACAGACAAGGGGAGACACGAAGGAAGGTTTCTACCTGGGGAGGGAGGTAGCCATGGAGAGTGAGGAGGCGCGAAGCTTTCCTTTGCACGGCCCAAACGTGTGGCCAGACCCCGTGAAGTTGCCGAGGTGGAGACGTAAGTATAGGGCAGAGTCAAGGAGCGAGGGGCGTGTTCCTTGGGATGGGATGGCGTGGTGGTGGCTATGGGCGTGAAGGGGGGAAGGCAAGAATGGGCTGTCGGATGGAAAAACGTCCGAGGTTTGCGGGGCTGGCCGTAGGCATCTTGGCCATCCTCTCTTGTCCTCTCAACCCAATGCCTCCCTTTTTTAAATGAGGCATCTAGCATTCCACCTCCCGATTGTCAACATTTCATCTCCCCCCTCTTTTTTCTAGCCGTCATGAACGCCTATTTTACTGCCCTCTCTTCCCTCGGCCTTCGGACGGTCCGTCTCCTCCTCCGCGCCCTGGGGTTGCCAGAGCACCATCTCGACGACACGTTCACCCGGCCGATGGCAGCGTTACGGCTCTTGCACTATTCGACACAGGTCAGATGTCTCCCCTCTTTCGGGCATGCAGCTCATGTTTTGCCCTCCCCCCCTCCCGTACTACCTCCGTGCCCCCCCATGCCATCCGTGGGCAGGTAGGATGGACCCTGGCTTCCTCTCATTCACCTTTCGTGGAATTAACACAGGCATCGAACCCGTCGGAAGGGGTGTATGCCGCCGGTGCCCACACGGACTACGGTATGTTCACCTTCCTCATGACGGACCATACGCCCGGCTTACAGGTCTGGCGGGGTGGGGCCGGGCAGGAAGACGGGTCATGGCAGGAGGTGCCGGCGGTGGAAGGGGCATTCATTGTGAACCTGGGAGACATGCTCCAACGATGGACGAACGATGTGTTCAAGTCCACAGCGCACCGTGTGGTGATCCAGGAGGCGACAGAGGAAGGACGGTACAGCGCCCCGTTTTTTTACGAGCCCAATTTTGATACCTTGGTGGCCTGCTTGCCGGGCTTTGTCAAGGAAGGCGAGGTCCCCCGCCACGTCCCTATCAAGAGTGGGGAGTACCTGTTGGGAAAGTACCGACAGACCCACAGGGACTTTGTCGAAAAAGCGGACGACAACCACACCCTTGAAAATCACGCAGGCTAACGCACGCAAGAAACATGATTTTAGAAAAACAGAAAGGAAAAATATGTACAGGTCATGATTCCAAAAAGAAAGACTCCTTCGTATGATTTCTTGCTTTGACCCTCATGCCGATTCGTGGGTGGCATTCATCCGGTCAAAAGCGCGCCATCGCCTCCATCCGTTCTGCGTCCCTTTCAAATCCCAGACCGGTGATATTCGGAGATTCGAACACTAATACCACCGGCGGTAGGACCTCGTCGGGATCAGGACCAATCTGAGTCGCGGGTTCCAGGTACTTCCTTTCCACGATGTAGACGAACTCCTCGTAGCTCAGCACGCCCTCGCTCACCGTCGTGCAGAAGGCTTCGTCAGTGCTGAGAGCCCCCCCCCGCCTTCCATCCTTTACCAAGACGCCCTGTCGGCAATCGTCCCGTGTCAGGGTGACGGCGAACAGGTCCTTTGCTTCGGGATCTTCCGGGAGGAACCAGTTCGCACTCCCCTCTGCATCGGGCCCCACGTGTGCGTGTGGGGACAAGGGCGAAAAAATGTGCCGATGAGACGAAAGCCTTCTAACCCCGACCTTGAAAGCCTTTTCCTGCAAGTTGACACACATTGAAAAACGTCGGCGTCCCGACCCGGACACGATCTTCACACTTCCTAGCAAGCAGAGGCAGGCCTCCTGAATGTTTCACGGCTCCTGTCAATAACAATAACAAAAACGATGTGTCACATCAGAACTTACCAAGGGCTTGAGCGCTGAAGTTCACCGTGCGTCCCTGTTTCTGCGGCTCCGCCGTAGCCGTCATGAAAATATTGGAGTAGGTGACCTTCTCCAGACCGACTTGATTCGCGCCCAGGAACACAAAGGAGCGGTTCCGCGGGAAGGTCAAATCGCCGTAATCGACCTTGCCCGTGGTTGGGGGAGAGAGGAAGGTGTAAAGGCAGTCCCGGGAAAAGAAACCGCAGGTGGCGAAGCCGGTGAGGTTCCTGCGCCGTGGAAGGGATGGGAGAATTGAGTAAGTTTGCGCCGGCTCCATCCCCCGCAAAGGGTAAAGGGAGCTTCCAATGGCAGCACATTGCGAGTATGATGGTGATGCCGGTCACACGCCCCTCGGAATCCTTCCTTTCCCCCCATCTCGCTCCCCTCCGTCATGCTTTATCTCTTTTTCTCCTCTTCTCACGTCTTGCCGTTCACTTGCCCTCAGACCCATTGGCCCAAGCGGGTGGCACCCCCCCGCCCAGACGGATGCGTTCCCTACGGCCTCCCCCACTCACCATTCCGGGACCGACGCGGCGATTGGGAAGTAGTCTGGCTCAGTCAAGCACCGCTGAGTGTCTGGCAGAATGTGCTCCATTTCCCAACGCGCGTGCAACACGGCGCCCCGGCTGCGGCCCATGTAGGCCGTCACCGCCTCCTCCAAGCGTGCCAACGTCGGCAGCAGGTAAGATTCATCCTGCCCTGTCCCTCGGGGACGGAGGTGGGGGGTAGTGAGGGGCTCCCGGGGCGCATTTTCATCCTCTATGTCCGGAAGGTGGCCAAGGTTGCCGCCTGGCGCCATGTTCAAATACCCGGATGTAGGAAGAGTCGCTTGGGCCGGGGCGCTCGAAGCATTCCCTAACTCCCTGTTGGACGTGGCAGAAGAGACCTCAGGACGGTGGCGCAGCATGTAAAAGGGGTAGGAGGACGCGAAATAGGGGGCCACTGCCGCCGAGTCGATCGGCTGGGAGACACGGTAATTGATGACGAAGGCGTCGCTGCGGTCGATCGCCCAGGGCCGTCGGACATCGCGAAAGTAAGCCTTCTCGGCCGAGACCACGTCGAGGTTCGTGGCCGTCGCTGCCCAACCCGCGTTTGCCAGAGCACGTCGCACATCGCGAGCAGTCACCCCGTCCCCTGTACTGACAAAGGCGGCCGTCCGGCAAAAAGGTGCGGCGTCGGACTCAGCGCTTCCTTCCCTTTTCCCTTGCAAGTAAGGACCTTCCCGTGGTAGCCTGCCGGTGGTGTTGAAGGTCAGGTTGTTGTCCGGATCGGCAAGCTCGACGGCAGGGAGCCATGCCTGGGGTCGGAAACGAAAGCCCGTGTAGGAGCGAAGGGAGAAGTACTTGACCGGGGGGGGGGTGCAGAAGAGGCCGACCACGGCGTCCCGAGGCCCCAGGACGAAGGAATAGTTACAGAGGCCTAGATTATTTATAAACACATATATATAGAGAGAGAGAGATTCATACATACACACCACATATATATATATATATATGTGTGTGTAGGAAGAGAGAGGGGTGTACGTCAGCCTCGTCGTCCGCTATACCCTTCACACGTGTAATTTTCGGAACTCTCTCAGGTGTCTTGCCAGGGTTTGGACACATGGTGGTGTTTCCAACGGTCGTACCCTGTCCAACCGCCCATCGACACGGCGCGAGTACCCGGATGCTGACTAGCCATGGATCTATAAGGTACATGAAGTCCCACACCCTCGTACCTGGACCGTAAGGTGTATCGACGCGGGATGTTATCTCGCAGAGGGCGGGAGGATTGACAACCTTGCCGTCGAAAGCCACTATTTTTGAAGGGTGATTTGAAGATGGGGAAATGTCTGCTTGATCAACCTGGCTCTCTCGACGACCTGCAAGCCCTTCCTCCCTCCTTCCATCCCTCCCCCCTCCTTCTTCACTCCCACAATACCTAAACCGTATCGTCCCGCTGGCTGTGCGAAGGGAGGAAACGACAAGGAACCTGGCAAAAATTCATACTCATTTTCAAGACTTTCCAATGTTCTTCTCATCACTTCTGCACGCTCGGCCTCGGTCGTATCGCATTTGGTGGTTTGACGAGCATAGGCTTGAAATCCAGATATGACGTTCAGGAGGAGAAAGCATGCGTGAAAACGCATCCTGTTGGTCATCGCATGCCAAGTCGCAAGGGAAGGAGGATTGAGACCAAGTTACTATCATGTTAACCCCATCAAAAAGACATTCACGGCCACCTCATGGTCCACTTTATGCAATGATGTCCTTTGAAAATGCTATCTGTCATCACACATAATATTAGAATGCCTCGAAAAGTGCGGTACACGTCCAGGCACGCCCTGTGCGTGGCGCCTTGATGAAGTTTGAGTACAGTCAATAGGCCCATGCCGGACTATGACTCGATTGCATCTTAAATTACGAAACACGCAGGACGTAGCGGTGCGTCGTGCCTGGCATGGAACGCAAAAGGCTTTTAAATCTCGACGGAGGCAGTGTGAATGTAGTGTGAATCGATTGTGTGTCGCATGGTTGGGTATAAAGGATCCGATGGGGGGGGGTACCTAACTTAAGCTTGGAACTATTTTACTAGTGGCGTGCTATCTGTCCGCGAGTGGAATGAAGGGAGGCAGCTACTTGAGCACAGAAATAAAACGGCTTATTTTAAGGGCTCTAAGCAGGGTATTATTTCAAGCATGCAGGTACTGGTAATATACATGTCGATATCTGAATGTCTAGGTTTTTAAGTGTCACATTTTCCTGGACCGACGTTTTCAGAATTGGAGAGCAGCCCTCTGATGGCTTATTGATATTTTTACCATATTTCTTGCGGCACCATCTTTTTCACACGTAAACCTGGCATTCACGCATCCCGCGGGTACTTTAGAATGACATGGTTAGGAACGTCGTGGCCCTGTTTTAGTGGGTCTTTCCCCGCCGCATTGGCTGTCAGGCAGTGCTTATGATATTGTTCCATCCCTTCTCAACATGACTGAAGGCGAGGGTAGGAGGTTGCACTATCTGTTCGATGGCTATCTTCCTCCTCACGACTCAATATTTTTCCTATTTTCATATTCTCCTTTCTAGGGGACAGTCATCCGTTATCTCTGTGGTCGGAGCGCTTATTTATTTTGCTTCCACGGAAATGTCCATGATGCGGAGTAAATCCTCCTCCCTCGCCCCTCCTTCTACTTCTGCCCTCCTTTTTGCCCTCCTATCTCAATCGATGGCAGTCCTACGAATCATTGAGGCTACACGCGCACAGGATGAGATTGCTGAAGAGGTATGTTGGTGGTGGCTGGACTCTTGGGGGGGAGAATTTGCGTTCCTATCTGAGCGTATATCATTCGTTTGTATGTGATATTTGAAATCTGCATCTTTGTCCGTATAGAAGGCAAGACTCGCGAACGAAGTGGCTGCTAGTGCAGCCAGCGCTTTGCAAGCGATCGAAGGCGTCGTGGATGGAGGAGAACACGAGGAAGGAGCGATTTTCATGGGGTTCGCGAGCACGGGGCGCGAGACCATCAGGGTGCCCCCCGCTATGGCGATGCCAGATGCGCAGGAGGCAGATACAAGGAAAAATGGGCGAGATTTGAGCCGCTTAGTCATGTCCGTCATCAAGGTAAATACGAAGATAGACCACACGGGAAATGCGGGTTGGCAAAGTTGTTCGAGAGACGCACGAGGCTTAGGGGATATTGGATCTTCGAGGATCCCCACGGCCGGTCCACGACTTTGCCAGCTTGTGTACAGGGTGTCGAAGCTTGCCCTGTCCGGCACGTGTCCCTCTTTGATCGCGGCACTCTTTATGGAGTGGGATCACCCCTTCGCGGGGATTTGTCGGCGTGTGGGTGTCATTTTAGCCTCTCCGAGGAGAGGCATGATGAGGACGGAGAGGAGAAGGGAATTCGGGTGATGGAAATGGAAGGGATGACGTTTAAGAGGGTGCTGAATGTGCTTGTACCGCCTCCCTCGCACCTCTCAGTGCCCACACTGCCATGCCCGCATCGCCTGGAGTCCCCTGGACCCTATCCCACCCCCTCCATCCCTTGCTGACCCTACCACCGCTCTCCCCCCTTATTCACCGCAGGTCTGTCAAAGGAGCATCTCCCAGCTCGTTCCCGCGTCCCAGAATCCTGCTTCTTCCTCCTCCTCCCTCTTATCCCCTTTCCTCCACCCTATACGGGAGAGGAGGAAGGAGGAAGCTGGCGCTCCCTTGCCTGCTATGGCGCGGAGCTCGGACGAGGGAGGTAGTCCCAGCAAGGAAAAAAGCAGCGGCGTCGCTACCCCATTGGACCTATTCGGGCGGCGCCGGGTCTTGGCGGGCAGAGAGAAGGAGGATGCTTTTCACTTGGTGCAGCTGTTGGTAAGGGGTGTTGCCCTCGCTCACTGCCGTCGCTTCCTCTCGGCCCAGAGCCGCCTCCTCCTTCCCTCCTTCCCTTCCTCCCTCTCTCTCCTGTTTCGACCCTTCCTTTATTCCCAGATCTTTCCCCCACTCCCACCCTGCCTGTTTCTTGTTGTGGCCACTCCTAAAGGGGGTGACCGCGCTCCCCCCTCCTTTCCTCCCTCATTCCCTCCTTGTCGTCCCGTCCTCCTACTTCTCGCAGGAATGCATCGCGCGCACGAGAAACATCCTTTTGAAGCTTAAGAGAGAAGAGCCAAACTACTTTGGCGTCTGCGCCAAGGAAATTTATTTTCGAGAAATCCGCTTGCTCGAGGTGAGCTTCCTTCCTCTCCTCCCTCCCTTCCTTCCCCCTCCCCC
>NW_005803599.1:0-1680 GCF_000240725.1 Microchloropsis gaditana
GAAAAGGGAGGGAAAGAGAATGGGAAGGTTTTGTGGTAGATATCCATGCAAAAGGAGGGAGGAAGGGAGGGAGAGAGGGAGGGAGAAGAGGACGGGAAGGTCATTCGGTTGATATTCATGCACCTCATCACAGGCTACGGCACAGACTCCAGCTGTCAATCCCTCTTCGCGACTGTCTAGAGCCGAGGAATGAGGGGACGTGTGAAGGAGGGAGGGAGGGAGGAAGAAAGGGAGGGAGGGAGGGAGGGAGGGAGGGATGTTGGGATGTACAGACGCGGGGATGAGAAGGCTTTGATGCCTCTTCAGGGAGGGGAGGGAAGAGAGAAGTGAGGGTGAGAGAGGGGGAGAAAGAAAGGAGGGATTTAAAAAAAAACCAAATGGAGAAGGTTTATGACTAAGCGTGACTACCGCGTACAGCACGCAAGCCGCCAAGAAAAGAGAACCCAAAAGAGAAGCGCATCCCCCACGACTTGCCTCCCTCCCCCCCTCTCTCCCCCTTCCTTCCGACCGCGCATGTCTGCATATTATCTACTTGATTCTTTGTGATAACCCCTCGCATTTCCATCTTGACTCCCTCCACCGCCAAGGCTGCAATGCTTTGTGATGCTTTCCTCCCCATCCCTCCAGGCTCTAACAGAGGTCGCGTCTCACTATATCGAGAAGATTCGGACGAGCTCCCTTCTTCCTCCCCCCCTTTCTCCCTCCCTCCCTATGTCTCTTCCACTTTCGTCACCCGCTCGTGATGGTGGTGGGGGTGATTCCGCCCGCCCACCCTCCCTCCTTCCCTCCCTCCCTCCCTCCGGGACGAGCGATAGGTGACCCGGTACGGCGTCAATTTATGTTTCTTGCCGTTAATAATGCTGTCCGCTGAGAGTCGAAAAGGAGGAGAGGGAGAGGCTTAGGATGGAATTGGAGTGGGTGATGATTCAGGAGGGACATGCGGAGGAGGATGGAACGGGAAGAGAGGGAGGGAGGGAGGGAGGGAGGGAGGGAGGGAGGGCACTCACCTCCTTGATGGACACCGAGCGCGAAGCACGTCTCACAAAGAGAGGTCTCTTTTGTGCACTGTCCGCAGTGCCAGCGAATACTGCCCGCCTTTAAGGTGGCTGGAGGGATGGAGAGAGGGAGGGAGGGAGGGAGGGAGGGAGGGGGATGATGAGTGGTGTTCATCTGGGGGGGAAATACAAGTAAAGTCAAGAGAGAGGAAAGGAAGGAGGGAGAGGAAAAAGTTTCACGTGAGAAAAGATATAGGGCGAGACGCTTCATGGGACAAAGACATAAAGAAAAGCTTTTATAACACTGAGAAAGACATAAAGAAAGGGTTTTATCACATTGAGAAAACATAAAGAAAGGTTTCACTACAATGAGAAAGACATAGAGGGAAGATTTTTATACATAAAGAATCACATTGAAGAAAAACCTGAAGAAAAGCTTTTATCACATTGAGAAAAACCTAAAGAAAAGCTTTTATCACATTGAGAAAGACATACCTGTGCAGTGAGTGCAAGTAATTCGAAGCGTGGGCGCGGTAGGGTTGAGGAGGTGGTACAGGACCATGGCCTGAGGGGGGGGGGACAGGAAGGGAGGGAGGAAGGGAGGAAGGGAGGGAGGGAGGTCATGAGGATGAAAGAGGCCGGTGTCCGTAGCAGGGAGAGGACGAGGAGGAAGGGAGGGAGGGAG
>NW_005803599.1:3571-3957 GCF_000240725.1 Microchloropsis gaditana
CCGAAATTTCTGGCAAATACGAATTTTCCTGGGCAACGAAGAGCAGACTGGAGAGAGAAGGGGAAGGAAGGAGGGAACGAGGCGAGGAAGGAAGGGGAGACAGGACGGTCGGTACCTAGTCATCGTCACCACTCCGAAATACAGAGCACGCACAGCGCCCCATTGCTCGAGCCAGTAGCCATAGACGCCGATGGAGACGAGGAGGTACAAGACGAGGCAGAGCACAGAGAGGTAGAGGACCGAGAAGCGGGACTGAGGGAGGAGGGAGGGAAGGAGGGAGGGGTGCAGGGTTACAAAGTGTTTCCCTCTTACAACAGCTGCCCTCATCGTGAACGATGTCTTCTCTCTCTCTCATGTTTTCTCTCCTGTAACCCTGTGCCTCAGCC
>NW_005803599.1:4500-7019 GCF_000240725.1 Microchloropsis gaditana
GAAGGGAAGGGCGAGGCTTCCCAGTGGTATGAATGGGGGGGAGTGGGGAGCTGGGGGGCTCTGGATCTAGAGGGAGGAAGGGAGGGAGGGAGAGAGGGAGGGAGAGAGGGGTGGAGGCAGGGAGGGTGAGTAGGCGACGAAAGTTAAAAAAGATGAGGAGGGAGAGAGCGGGAAGAATCGAGGGTTTGAGGCTGGATAGAGCCAGGGGAAAAGAATCTCACAGAGAAGTATACACATGCCCGGTCGATGTGGGGAGAAAGGGAAAAAGTGGATGGCACTGGGGCGGGGCATCTACCATTGGGGAACAACCGATGATTCATCAGATTCAAACGCGCGGGCCCGGCCATCACATTCTGGACGTGACCATGTCGATACTGGGACCAGATGGAGACGGTGGCGGCTTTTTTCAGGTGCTTTGGGTGATGGGAGGGGGAGGAAAGCCCTGTCGGGCCCGCGGTGGGCAGAAAGGAAGGGGCATTGGACGGGCTCGTACGCGTGGGAGAGCGAGAAACGCGGTTCGTGGTGTCCCCCGTTTGTTCTCTGCTTTCCCTCTGCCCGCTTCTCCCTTTTTCTCCGTCACTTCCTCCCCCTCCTCCTCCGGCTCTTCCTCCCCCTCCATCCCTTCCTGCCCCCAGATGCTCCCCTCCACTGCCTATCGCAGCGAGGCTGATAGTGAGCGGAGGCGGTGGACGGCGTTCTCTCGTTTGCTGATTTGGATCCCTGTTGGCAGCAAAAGCTGGCCCTGGACGGCGGGTGGCATTTCCTGTCTCTTCGTTTTTACTGCCTCGATTAGGAGGGTCTGACATTGCCCCTGAACGCTGCCTGTGGGAATAAAAAGGAAGGGGGAGAGAGGCAGCACATTAATATTTACCACTGGAGAGACTTTATTTTATGCGATGTTAAATATTTATGCATGTTACAATGTGGTATTGGCTTTCCCATGCTGCTATTCGCACATTACTGAGGACAAAGAGGAGATGGAAGGGGGCTCCTAAACGAGCAAAATGGCCGCCGCCGACTTTGTAAGGGACATGTTGAACAGTCAATTATTACCATCACTATAAATCCCTATCCATGTCCGAAATATCATGCGTCTATGTGAAAGAAAACTTATCGGTACGCCATGTTACTCATGTTGAGAACGAGTAGATTTTGTTGAGGAATGGCATGATATGTAACAAAAATGAAGGGCCGTCGCGGGTGATGACAGGAAAACCAGTAATTTTCGATCCTGGAAAGTCACCAACATGCACATTCTCTCAGAAAAATACACGTCTCATACGTTTTTGACTCGTAGATGGATCTACCGTGTGTATTTTGCTAAAGACTCGGGTCCCGTGGCGTTTCGACGTCGATTGGGCGGGGATTGTTGTGACGTCACGGGGAAAAAAAGCGCCAGAAACACAAGAATTTAGCGGCGTCAACTACATGAAAGCTCACCTCTCTTGTGATGACAGTGCGTGCAACGTGCCTGGAGGGTGTTGAACGAGCAAGGGGGCGCAAGGATTGTGAATTATTGGCTGTTGGCGCCCAGACCCTGTTTTTTTTTCCTTGAGTTGCAACGGAGTGTCCATTGCCTTGGACGTTCAAATAGGCCCACATTCGTGATCAAATACTCTCGTCCCCTGGCCTTTGTGGACGTGACACCCAAGGCTCTAGGTTTCCATGTGAAGTGACCTGCGAAAACAGTGTCCACGGGTCATTTTCCATGCATTTCCAAAACTTGCCCGTGCTTTCTTTGCCCCTTGTTGTCATAGTATTCGCCCAGCACACGTCGGAGCACGCGGGGCGAGCGACCAAGACGTTCCTTTTTTTGGTTTCGTCCAACCAGCGCCTTTCGTTTCCACGATCAGTCCATTGTTTTTGCTTGATATGCTATTTCATCGTAGAAACGCGGTATCGTCGTCCTGGCTGCCTGTGTTTCGGGCCTTAAATGTTTCTTCTTTCCTTCTTTTAAGACAGGCTAGTCAAGCTCAGGCAGCTTTTAGGCCTTCTCGGGTGCCAAAGTATGTCTCTAACGAAAGAGCTTTTATCAAGTACGTAAAATATCTATGCCTTTGCCTCAAAAGTGTCGAGCCCGTGAATATGTTGCCACGGCTTGACCTCATTTTATGGTTCCCGCTATTACGCGTCCCCCACCCCCCAGCTATCGAGAGCACTCCTTCGCTGGAGGAGGACTCGGAATCGTACTATCATCTACTCATGACAAGGGTCGACGAAGCCTTACTTCTGCCCCCCGAGGGTAAGGGATAGGATGGGTGAGGGACAAGCGTACGGGGGAGACAAAGGAATAATTTTACAGCGGCGTAGGGAGGAAACCCGCCGCCAAGAG
The DNA here is from genome assembly GCF_000240725.1 of Microchloropsis gaditana. Taxonomy (NCBI): domain Eukaryota; class Eustigmatophyceae; order Eustigmatales; family Monodopsidaceae; genus Microchloropsis; species Microchloropsis gaditana. Next base: position 6,833 of record NW_005803599.1, read on the forward strand.
GGTCGCCTGTGTTGCCAAGCAAGTATTCGACTATCCACGTATGCTCACGTGTATCTATTTATACACTTCCCGCTCTTTCTTCTCCCATGTCCCCTTCCCCTTCCCTCTTTCTTCCCTTTTCCCCGTCTATCCCCCCCCCTTCTCTCCTCCCTCAGATGGCGTTCACCAATATCTAGACAGCATCGAG
>NW_005803599.1:7133-11094 GCF_000240725.1 Microchloropsis gaditana
CTGCTGCGTGGATCACTTGCTAGACAAGGCTACTACTTTTCAACCTCGCCTCCCCTCCCTTCGGCCCACCCTCTTCAGATTTTTTCCTACCTTGCGGCCTTCCTCCTCGTACGCTTCTCGTATGATGGAGCGATGGTAGTGTGCAATGGTAGGGGGCTAAGGTATCCACGAGAAGAATAGGTGTGAAGAAAGAAAGAGAAAATTGTCTCAGAAGGGACATGAGCCTTGGTGATGTACACGCTGCTGCTGCTGAGATATCTATCTTACCGCCCTCAGCCCCTTCTCCTTTTTACCCTCATGTTTTTTACCTGACTTGGTTCAGGATCTTCCAAATTATGTATTATAGGCTTCAAATTTATACGTTTTTCTTCATCTACGTCCCTTCTTTCCTTCTCTTCCCGCACCGCCTTGCTCCCTTTGCCGTCGGCCCGGGGTGATGCCACCCGAACACGCTTGACTGGACTCTTTTGTCCCGACTTCACGCTTGGAGCACCGTCAGTCCAGAGCTGGGACTGGAAAAGGGACGGCCGAGGACTATGAGGGGGGGTTGAGGAAAGCAACGAAAAGGCCGCGCCATGGTCTGGACGAGGCACTGAGGGGAAAAAGGAGGATAGAATAAACGAGGAGCAGATATTTTGGTCATTATTTTTTCAAAAGCATAGGACAAAGACATAGATCATAGAATGTGAAAGTGAGACGCTGACAAAGAAATTGTTGACTCCTATGGAAGGCAGAAATATGTTGAGGATTTGCTAGAGTAAAGGCACAAGCTTCGGAGGGTGTCCGTGTGAAGATGTCACGGTCCCTTCCAGCATTTTTAATGCGAACAATCAAAAGTATCACAAGAAAGAATGGAGATGTATCGTCGATTACCGGAGGATCGACGATAGGTTTGTTGATTTATCAGGTTCAATCGGGCAGGGCCGGCCATGACGTTCTGCAAATGGCCACTCCGGAGCTGGGACCAGACAGACTCTGAAGTAGTTCTCTTCAACAAATTTGGTCCAGGGAGGGCAGAGGAAAGTGATGCCTGGGCGTTAGATGGGTCGTAGCGCAATGGAGAGTGGGAGCCGCTCGCCCTCATACTTCTCCTATTTTCTTGTCCATCTCTTGCCCGTCCTCCTTGTGCGCTCCTATTTTCTTGTCCATCTCTTGCCCGTCCTCCTTGTGCGCCTTGTTCTTCCACGTTATGAGTCGTTGCAATGCCAATACTGATTGGAGGGGGTGCATCGGTCGACGGCGGCTGCTGGGGCGTTGACTCCAAGGCTCGGCGCCCCTGGCCACTCTCCTCGCCCGTGCTCGTCATGGCATCTATCTCCGATATGTGGTTGTGTGAGTAGTAAGTTCTTCTGTCAAGAACACAATCCGGGAAAGCTCGGAATGAACGGGTTAAGCTTGTATCGAGGCACCCGAAACAATCATCAAGCCAAGGACGATAGCATCAGAGTCTTGCTTCACATTCCTCGTAACAGATGTAAAATAAAAGGCATATGTCGGCTGCCAATATCTTAAGTATTGTCTCATACTCGCTCCTAATACTACAATGATCCCAAAACTACGGGGAAAATGGCAGGTAAATATTCAGCACCTGTCGTGCTCGCAATCGATCTAGCTCCAAATGGAACGGCTCGATGTAACGGTTCGGGCTGCCCGGAGAATATCGGGTCAATTTGAAAAAAAATGACTAATTCCATCTCAAAGTCTGAGGTCTAGCAAATTTCAGGGGATGTTATACTTTAGGGTCCTGAGAGTGTTCAGAGTGAAGATAAATTTTGCTTTTACAATTGATTGTGATGATTGAAAGTCGTTATAACGACAAGTGCCTTCGAATGCTTTCATAGTGCGTGCAAAGGGTTTACGACAAATTGCAAGAAAAGGTTACGTGCGTTCAAAGTATCCATAATAAATGCGCCCTACATGGATGTCTTCTTCTTAACTTTTCTTTTCCATTCTTCTAGGAGTTGAGAGATGGGTGGCGCACTATCTTTGCAATTTTGATCACCTCATTCCTCCTCCATCATTCATTGTTTCCAATTTAGTCCGGATACCTATTGTTCAATGTTATTTATCGATGCCATCTTTTTTACGTGCTTTTCGTCCCACACCACTTCTTTTCTATTCTGTGTGCTTTCCGTAAGAACCATATCCAAATATTGGGGGTGCTTGTCACATGCAAGCTGCCTTCAACAAAGTATTCTGGGGAGGTGTGACTAAGACTGTACTGTCTACAGAGCATATAATTTTGACGCAAGGAAGTTGACGGCAAAAGACGGAGTTCTGAGCGACATCCCAGTTATGAAGATTCCATCATGTGTCAGGAAGCATCAGCTCGTCGCTATCATATCACATCAAACAAAAATAACCCTAAAAGAAAGTGACACATCAGAGGTCCCCAAAGCTTACTTAGATCATATGGGCATTTCATATTGGTTTTGATATATATTACTTGCATTCTCTCTACAAAAGTAGGTGCGGGCGCTGCTGTTTGTTTGTTCCAATCCTTACGCACGGCTGTTCAAGAAGTCAACGACAGTTCCAGACAAGTAGGCTTAAAAGGAAGCAAGAGTACGAATTTCTTGTTTCTTGAGCGGAGCATCTTTTTGCACATGGATCGGAGATGTACGAGAGCAAGGGCGTGTGGGAATCAATCGAGTATTTATAGTTTGCGAGTAAATGTGAGATGTTGCTGGACACCTCGTCATTTGCGTTTTCCTCTGTGAATTCGCAGAGTCATTTTGTACGTCGATGTTTAGACAGAGACCTTATCTTCCACTTATTTCAATAAGAAACACACATTTTCTTCCATGTGTTTCGCAGCACTCCTCGTGGTACGGCAAACATTGACAAGATGAGGATCCTAGCCCTACGATTTCGGAGTACTTCTCTGACTCCCTGCCGATCGACTCAAGGCGCGGAGCATGGCTCGTCGCTCTGGATCTGACACGGCTTCTATGAAATCTTCTTTTGTCAGCTCTCCCGAACCGTCGGTGTCGAGCTCGCGGAAACTGATTAAGAGAGGGGGAGAAGGAGGGAAAGATGGATAAGAGAAAAGAGAAAGAGACGATTCTGGGGGGAAGGATGTCAAGTCCTGAAAGAGGGAGGAAGAACACATGCGGGCAGTGAAGTACAAAGATAGGAGAAGCAACAGGGAGGGAAAAGCTAGCGATGGCCAGGACGGCGGAAGGAGGAGCGATGTCAAATTGGGAGATGATATGCACCCAGGGTCATTGAAGTGACCCTCAGACCAAAAATTGCACAGAAAAAGAGATCTTACCGGGCGTTGATGGCCTCGAGAATGTCGTCATCTACCATGCCCCTGGTTGGGAGGGAGGAAGGAAGGAGGGGTAGAAGAGAGGAGGGGGAGACGCCTTGCATGAGATATTCTGACGCCTCCCTCTTCGGGCATTTTTGTCCAGTTCCCCCCCGCTTCTGTCCTCTGAATTGCATCGAACAACGTCATCGATCATGCTTGCCTCGTTCCTCCTCCTATCTAGTACTGCCTCCCTTCCCACCCTACCACAGCTTCAACAAGTAGATCGTAAACTCCATGATATCCACGCTCCCGTCGTTGTTCTCGTCCATGGCCAACAGCTCTTCGAATGCATATTTCCGGTTCAGGATCTCCGCGCGTCGTTTCCTTTCGCTTTTTTGCATCTGGTACGATTAGGAGAGGAAGAAAAGAAGAAAAGACGTGGGGGAGAAAGGGGGGTGAAGAGAGACAGCCTAAGGTATTTCTCCACGTCAGTGGTTGGGTGTGACGAGGCAGGAATGGAAGGCAGAGGAGAGGGAGGGAGGGAGGAAGGTGAGGATTTGTGTGCTTACGTAGTACTCGGCGACCGTGGAGACGAAGTTCCCGACGGCGAAGACGGCGAATGGGATGTAAATGGAAGCCACCAAGTAGGCAGCATTGTTGTCCGGGTGAAGGTCACCTGTCGTGCAGGCGCGGAGGGAGGGAGGGAGG
>NW_005803599.1:11104-12090 GCF_000240725.1 Microchloropsis gaditana
CGCTAGCGTGCTTTCGATCAAAGGAGGCGGCATACCGTATCCAATGGTGGTGCTGCTGATCACTGCATAGTAGACTATATCGATCTGCGTCCATCCTTCCAAGTACCCCAAGGTGCCTGCACCGATGGCGTTCACCAATATCTAGACAGCATCGAGAGGAAAATATCGAAAAAGGTGAGAGAAGTGATTCCCCAATATCTAGACCGCGTCGAAAAGCTCACGGGAAAAACGAGCAAAGCTGCTTCTTGTTTTCCTCCCTCCCTCTCTCCCGCCCTTACCACGGGTATCAAGGCTCTCATGATCAACCGCACGAGCTCTCCACAACTCCCTTCGCCCAACTTTTCCGCTGTCAAGCCTTCCCTCTTCTCCCCTCCCCTCTCTTTCGCCTCCCTCCCCTTCCTCTTCTTCCTCCCCTTCCTCCGCGCTCCCTGCCTCCAGCGCGACCACCACGCCGAGACATGGGCCGCCCCCCCCGCCATCACGCCCATGCACCAGGAGGAGGGATGGATGAAGGACGAGAAGGAGGGCGCAAGGGAGGGGATGCTGCTGGAGGAATCGTCCGGTGTCCGGTGCGGGACATCGCGAAAGCCCGTCCGTTCCGCGCGGCTTTGCTCCTCCTTAACACCTTTCTCGCTCCTTCCTTGCTCCTCGTCACCTTTGCCTGGTTCTTGAGGATGTCCCCCCTCGTCTTCCTCGTCCTCCTCCTCGTCCTCCTCTTCGAAGTCTGTCGCCACGTCATGATGGAAGATGTGTGCTCGCTGGAAGGAGGGGTAGAGGGGAGGAAGGAAAAGAACAAGAAAAAAGGCGGAATAGAGTGTATAATGAGATATATGAGCCCCAGATACAGAGTGGAAGGATATAAGTAAGGCAGGGGGAGCAAGCAAGTGTCTCACCTGGGAAAGCTTTTGCGCCAGAAGCCGGTTAAATTCTTCCACTTTGGCCGTTTCCTTCTCGATGATAAAGCCGCTGATCTCTCCCACGGCCAG
>NW_005803599.1:15070-16289 GCF_000240725.1 Microchloropsis gaditana
GCTCCACGCGACTCCCTTCTCCCAACTTTGCCTTTGCCCACGCATTTCCTTCCTCTTCTTTTCCTTTTTTCCGATCCATCCTCTTCCCTTCCCCCTTCCCTGACTTCTTCTCCCTCGCCTTCCTCTTTTTCTTCCACCGTTTCTTCTGCCGAGACCACCACGCCGAGAGACTGGCAAGCGCCCCCGCCGAAGCCCCCATGCACCAGGAGGAGGAACGAATGAAGGATGGGAAGGAGGGCTGAAGGGAAGGCTCGAGAGGGGTTGCATTGCCTCGCGGCGCGTCCAAATCCTGGTGTGGGATATCCCGTGAAGGAGTATTGCCGTCGCTGCTGCCTCCGCAAAAGCCGACCTGGCCCCTCTCTCTCTCGCCTGGCATGGAGTGCTCTGTCATCCTTTCCTCCCTAGGATCATCTGCCCTTCTTTCGTCTTTGTCATCCTCCTCCTCTTCATCCCTGCTGTCGTCGTCCTCGGATTCCCCCGCGGCGTCGTGGTGGTCGGCTTGCATTCTCTGGGGAGTAGCGAAGAAGAGGGAAGGAGTGAAACGAGCGGGCCAAGGAAAACGCACAACTGGTAGTCGCAAAACAAATCAAGGAGGGACAGGACAAGAAAGGGACAGAAAAAAGGCTTCCAGAAAGGGATGAATAAAGGAATCAGAAAGCGGGTGAAAGACCGGCAGAGAAAGGGGAAGGACAACGGGGCATCTGAACGAGCGAGTGTCTCACCTCGGAAAGCTTTTGCGCCAAAAGCCGGTTAAATTCCTCCACTTTGGCCGTTTCCTTCTCGATGATAAAGCCGCTGATCTCTCCCACGGCCAGGGCGACGACGCTGATGCCGACGATAGCGAAGAAGATGGTGAATAGGCGGGACTCTTGGGTGAGGGGGGTCATGTCCCCAAAACCCACACTGAGGAAGGCGACGAGGGAGGGAGGAAGGGAGGGAGGGAGGGATGATGCTCATCAGGCAGAAACTTCCTAGCGAAGGGGAGCTTACCGCGCGTACTAAAAGATAAAATGAGAAGAGAAAACAAAAAGAGCGGTAGGGAGGGAAGAAAGGGGGGGTAAGACAGGCCCGTAAGTACCTGGTTAAGGTGACCACTGCGAAGTAGATAGCGCGCGAAGCACCCCATCGCTCGAGCCAGTAGCCGTAGACACCGATGGAGACGAGGAGGTATGACACCAGGCAGATGATACGCCCTCCGATACAGAGAAGGGCGTCGGCC
>NW_005803599.1:19303-20376 GCF_000240725.1 Microchloropsis gaditana
CTCCTCTTCCTCTCCCTCCCTCCTTCTCTTCCCTTCCTCCTTTCCTCACCTGCCCTCCCAATGGAGCGTCAGCTGCCTCCAGCACCAGCAAGTTCAGAACCTCCCCCGCCTCTCGTCCTCTTTCCTGCGTTTCCCCCGCCCTTCCTCCATTCCTTTCCTGCCATAGCACCTACAAGACCGCGCCCGCCCGGGTAGGAAGGAAGGTGGTGCATGAATTCGTAGGCCCCGTGTAATTACCAATTACGGGTAGGAAGGAAGGTGGTGCATATGCCCCGTGTAATTACCAATTACGGGTAGGAAGGAAGGTGGTGCATGAATTCGTAGGCCCCGTGTAATTACCACAGGAAAAAGCCCTCCGCCCTCCGATACAGAGAAGGGCGTCGGCCTCCCTTCCATGAAAATGCCGAGGTCTCGGTTCCCCACGACACGACGCATTAGACCAAAGGGCGTTTCCTCCCCCGTTCTGCCTGACTTTTCCTCTATCACCGCGTACACTAGAACTGTCTTTCCTACATCCTTACGGCACTCTCCCCCTGCCCCCGGTCAACCCCTTCCCGTACCTGAAAGCTCTCCGCTGTCACCTCCTCCCGCCCCATAGTCACGACGACAAAAGACTGGGTCGCTGGCAATTTGAAGAGGGTCCTGCAAACGAAAGGAAGAAAAAGGAAGAGAGAAAGAAAGGAAGGGAAGGGTGAAACTAGCCGCCGCGCACAACATCATGTGGAGAGCTTGTGCATATGTATTCGAACGTGGCGATGCCTATTTTTGCATTTTTGCCCTGCCCTCTTGGCGGGAAATGCTCTTCAATGTGACACAGAGGGTAAATGGGATCTTTATTTTATCAAGGACTTCTGCAGAGCCTTTGAACTGACACTCAGATTGTGAACTCCATAAGGACGACCGGCCCACAACGTACCGCACTGCCTCTTGCAAGGCCTCCAGGCTTTCGATTCCGTCTACCGTGTGGTGCTGTACAGAGAGTGGTGGAGTGTCAGTGCTATTTATCATCGTCGGCTGCATAGGTCTGCTCCATCCTCTTTTCTTTCCATCTCAACCTCCCCCCCCCCCCCCCC
>NW_005803599.1:20386-23708 GCF_000240725.1 Microchloropsis gaditana
CAGCAACTTCCATCGCTCAACCATCCTTCCTTTACCCTTCCTCAATATAAAACCCTTCTTTTCAGACCTGTCCAAAGCCCGAGAGCTTAAGAAGCAAACCAGGGCCTCGGCCAAGCTCCCCCGCCCCTGCATTTGTCATTGTTATGTGCCCTGTCCGATGCAAAAGCCTTTAAATCGTGCCTACAGGACGCAGTTTAAGTTGAAAGAAGGTCATTGACTACGTGCTTCGGGTAATTGCCTCCTAATCTTGCCTCCTCTACAGGTTAGTTGCTCCCCAAAAAGCCTTCGCTCAATCTCATTTAAGAGATGGGAGCGAGTCGCCGACTCTGGACGTTCCTAAAAACGGAGCGGAGTCCGTAAAATTTCTTTCACGGTCATGAGGGATCCTCGAAACGCAACTGTGACAGCCGCGACACCGCACCTAAGTGAGTTTCACGTTTCTCAACATGAGGCAGCTCTACTTGCAAGGCAACTTGCATCCGGGGAAATTTTCAGATTGTTCGAGCGGGAAGTGTTTTGGAGAGGCGTCTCCGTGGTCCACCATAAATTGCACGAGGACTTGTATGTGAGAAGTCAACAGCCCATGTTTGTCACATTCGTGCGGTGCACGAAAATGGCCTGCATGAAATAATGACTCCCTTGAACCAACTCGTGTAGGCTTTTATTCTCCTGAAGCTTGGAAATCATGAGGACGAGTAGGATGACACAATTTTCAGGAACCTGTGAGGCAAGGATTGAAATGCGGTTGATTTACGGCATGTATTCCCAGGAATGCCTCTAACATAGCAAAGTGACACAGATTTCAGTAGAATAAAGCTTATCGAGTTTATATCTTAAGTACATCCTGAACTTTACAAAGGACAAGCATTAGGGTACGGATTCCTGTGTCCTGAAACGTGTAGGCGAACTTGTTAAAATGTAAGTATGTATGCCCCGAACTTCGTAGAGAAGAACCGTGATATCACAGATTCCAGACAAATCTTGCTGTATTGTTTTTGAAGTATTCATGTATCCGTTTCGCTTGCTTACGCACTAATGGGTCGGAAGATTGCTCCCCCGTAACAAAAAAAAATATATATATAATATTTATATATATCACTTTAATCTAGAAATGTGGTTTTATTTACCAGCAAGCGCATCATTAGTCCGATCTTTCATCCTGTTAAGAGGTGGATTGCACGTTTCTTTTGCACCTTTGAGATTTACACTAGGTGCGTACAAATACAAAGAAGTGCATGAAATTTTCAGCTCTTCTGATGCGCACTTTTGATCGAGAAATTTCCATTCGTTACACATACAACGTCTTCGTACATTTCAATGAGAATTACAAAAGCCGAGTTTTTGTCCATTTTGATCTTCCCTTCTTTTCCAACACTTTTCCCGTCCGTCGATCCCGTAACAATCCACTAAGATATCTCACGATTTGCCTCATGGCCAAAAGCTTTGATTTTCTTCGTTCACTCTTGTGTTACGAGATCGACGCGGACAACGAGAAGTCCGAAAGAGAAACTTACAACGAATGTCCAAACGAAACCATGCTTTGGCTCTGCGGCATGACAGACAGGGCGCGGAGCATCGACAATCGCTCTGGCTCTGCTACCGCTTCAATGAAGTTCGCTTTTGTTAACAGTCCTGTGCTGTCCGTGTCCAACTCATGGAATCTGAGATGCAGGGGTAAAGAGGGGGAAAGAGGGAGATAGAGGGATTACGGGGTGGAGCCAAGAGGACAAGATAGGCAGAATCTGGGCTGCTAGTAGCGAAAGAGTAAGCGGGAGTACAAATAGCAAAGTAGAATGTTGAATCCACACAGCATTGTACGATTTTACATTTAATAACGAGGAGACTTACCGCGCGTATATGGCTTCGAGTATCTTGTCGTCTACCATGCCCCTGATGAGGAGGAATATGGAAGTAGGGTTAAAAAGAGGGAATAAGGACGACGGGAAGGAAGAATAGAACCCTTCATTGATGACTGTCCATGAGAGGTGTCCCAAGTGGAAAAATACGATGGCGTCAGGAACAGAACGGGCAGCGAAGGGAGGGGGAGAAGAGGAGGCGAAAATAGTCACTGGCAGGTAAAGGAACGATCGCCTCCTCACTTGCTGGAAGGCTTCCACGTCCCCGTAAGAAGGCCTCTCGCCTGGACTCATACTCCTTTTCCCTTTACCCTCTCTATACCTACCACAGCTTCAACAAGTAGATCGTAAACTCCATGATATCCACACTCCCGTCGTTGTTCTCGTCCATGGCCAATAGCTCTTCGAAAGCGTATTTCCGGTTCAGGATCTCCGCGCGTCGTTTCTCTTCGCTCTTTCCCATCTGGGGGGGGGCATATGGAGGAGGGATGGATGCAGTTAGGTGAAAAATTGGACGGCAAAGTAGGTAAGTAAGCGGGAAGAAGGAGTAGGGACTTATGGAATTCAGAGGGCATGACTAGTCCTCCACGTGAAAATGCGTAGAAAAGAGAAAGGAGAGGATCGGGCAGACAATAGAGACAGACAGGGGTAAGGAAAGACAGGAGGGAGGAAATGACGTTTTACGTAGTACTGGGCGATGGTGGTGACAAAGTTCCCGACGGCGACGACCGCAAATGGGATGTAGATGGAAGCCACCAAGTAGGTTGCCTCATTGTCCGGGTGAAGGTCACCTTAGAGAGAGTGGGGGAGAGAGGACAAGAGAAGGAAGTTGGAAAATGACGATGGAAGTGCAGGCAATTTCTTCGTTCGCATAGAATGAGGCAATGCTCTTTGTGGGATCCCAGATAACAAGGACCTCTGAAATAGTCGCGACTGGGATGATGCCGGCTCTCAATACATGTATCGTAAAAACGAATCATCCCGAAAAAGTATGAATATAAAGAGACAAATTTGGACGGGTGTATGACAGACAGAAAAAGACAAAGAGGAGATCGATTAAACCACTCCTAGTACACACCGTATCCAATGGTGGTGCTGCTGATCACTGCATAGTAGACGATGTCGATCTCTGTCCATCCCTCCAAATATCCTATAGTGCCTGCACCGATGGCGTTCACCAATATCTAGGCAGCATCGAGAGGAAAATATCGAAAACGATTATTGTAGTGAGATACTGCCTCCCTTCCTGCCACTGCGCCCTCTATGCACTCGAGATCAGAGAAAGACTGGATATAGAGGAGCGAGGACCGCTCTGGATGCCTACTCCTGCTCTTTGCCCCTCTCTCCCCCTCCGGCTCGACGAAGTTGGTCTCTGAGATATTCTACTCCCGCGTCCTTTTTCCTTTTCTCCCTCTCTCTTTTCAAAAGACTTTTCCTCCCTCCCGGTCCACCTCCCTCCCTCCCTC
>NW_005803599.1:23964-25432 GCF_000240725.1 Microchloropsis gaditana
AGACAAATCAGAACGCGAGTGGGGAAGGCAGAAAGGAAAAAAGTTGAAAGAAAGGGAGAAGGCAAAAATCATAAGGATGAAGCTAATGGAGGGAAGGAGGGAGGAAGAAACGGTAGAAGAAAATGGAGAGGAAAGAAAGAGAGCGAGCGAGCGAGAGAGGAAGGGAGGGTAGGAAAAAAGGAGGGAGCGAGGGAAGGAGGGAGGGAGGGAGGGGAGAAGATGCGTACACGAAAGGGCTGGCGGCTCGTTATCACGTCGCCTGTCATGCCAACGTAGGGGTTGTTGGAAAATTCGTCCCCCGCCAGGTCGAGAGAGAAGAGGAAGCTGGGAGGGAGGGAGGGAGGGAAGAAGGGAGGGAGCGAGAGAGTGCCAGGGCAAGCCGTCAGGAGACTTGGAAAAAGGAGGCATAAGAAGGACCCTAAAGTCTCTGTTTCGACCTTCTTCCACGCCGCTCCACCTTTCCTCCCTCCTTCCTTCCCTCCCTCCTTCCTTTGCCTCTTCCTTTCTTCCCCCCTACCTGTGCTTCGCATGTTTGATGTAAAGTGCCTCTAGGCTCAATTGCTGCGTCTTTCCCGAGAGGTTGATGGTCTGAGATGGGATGAAAGGAAGTTTGAAATGGAGGAATCGCCGGGTCAAGAGGGAAGAGGAGGGAGGGCAGGGGGGAACAAGCCTGAGAATGAAATGCAAAGAGACTAGCCAAGCACTTTGAAAGGACAGGGAGGAATGGTAGAGCATGAGGAAGAGAGGGAGGAGAACGAGAAGAGTTGTGAGGGAGGGAGGGGCGATCAAGATGGCAAAGAAGAGAAGATAGAGGAGGAGGAGGGTACAGGTGGTCGGGGATAATAGATGCGGGAGGCAGCACATTCCACGAATCCAGCACACACACACATCCCAAACAAATTAAAAAATGACCCTGAACAGAATGGAAAGCCCCCAAAATTGCGCGAAACGGCAGGGTAGAGACACCGAAGGGGATGCGAGCGAGAGCGCGTTCCGTCCTAAAAAGCTTTCACCTTCCACCCGTACCTTGTCGGGGTTTTCTTTCTGGTGGCCTTGAGTCACGGAGATAACGAGGTCAACGCCTTCTTGGCTGGGATCAGCAGGTTTGGAGTGCACGTCGGAGGACTGCGAAGCAGGGAAAAAAAGGGGGGAGGAGAAGGAAAAGAGAGAAAGGATAGGGTTGAGAGAATGATTTCCAGTGTAATGCGTCATACATACGTGGTACCAGGCTCTCTTTCCCCGAAAACGACCTGCCTCCACCGCCCTAAGGTCATGAAGACCGAGAAAAGAGCCGAGAGCTCACCGAAGAGGGGGGAAGGGTCTGCGGCCCATGGGGGGGAAGATTGTCTTGGCTGAGGGCAGTGACCGCTTGGGAGCGTCCGGCGCGTTTGCCTTGTAAAGGGGAGGGAAGGAGGGAGGGAGGGAGGGAGGGAGAGAGGGACGGAGGGAGGGGGGAAGGGAGAGAGGG